>NW_007726256.1:784672-885251 GCF_000696425.1 Galeopterus variegatus | reverse complement strand
TCGTTGCTTAAAAAGACCCTGGCACCTTCTCTCTCTCTCTCTTGCTTCCTCTCTTTCTTGCTTCCTCTCGCCATGAGATCTGCTTGTACCTGCCAGCTCCCTGCCACTTTCCGCCATGAGTAGAAGCAGCCTGAGGCCCATGACAGATGCAGCTGTCCCAGAATCATAAGCCAAACAAACCTCTCCTTTATAAATTACCCAGTCTCAGGTAATTCTGTTATAGCAACACAAAACGGACTAAAACACATGTCTACTCGCAGAAGCTGTTTTCTGGTGGGGGTCTGCCCAGCGCCACCACTGCCTGGCCAGACCTGCATCTGTCTGACCTTCCTGACCCTGCAGCCCTTGGCCATCATGGACCCGGGTCGGCCTTACACCTGCTCCCCGGGCCGCCCTGAATAAGAGCAGAGTCACTGGACTCTGCTTCTACAAAGATAGCAAGCCTGAGGAACTTGATTTAAAGTATCTATTCCAGATAGGGTGCAATCTCAATTATGGAAATAAACCCAGCGAAAAAAAATACACTAAAATCAGTGACTTCTGCTGGGTCAGGGCATTAAAAATACAACTTTTCTGTATGTTCCAATTATTCTATAATAAATGTGTACTATTTTTCTAATCAGAAAAAACATTTTCTTAAAAAATATAGGCTTATTTGTTTAGCTTCAGGCTGTTGGTGCTAGTATTCTAACTCTCTAGGCCTACGGCCAGAGTTGGCTGGCACACAGCACCTAGATGCCGGGACACATGTGATGCGCGCCTGGGCTCTGCTGACTTGCCCCCTCTCCTTTTGGTTCTGACCCTGGTGCCTCTGATCCAGCTCTGTGGACTTCATCTTGCATGTGCTCCATTACCCACCTCAGTCTTGCCCAGCCTCACGCTCAGTCCATTTCAGCCACCGTGGCCTTGGACCTTGATGCTGGCCTCTTGGGCCTCATGCCCAGCTGCCGTAGCCAGATGAATAGGTTCACCTCTGCTGCCCCTTCGGTTTCTTAGAGTTTAGTTTCAGTGATCACACAGCCCAGGAACAACCAAGGATAATTTAAGAATCCTTATGATTCCTGTGAATAGGTTCACCTCTGCTGCCCCTTCGGTTTCTTAGAGTTCAGTTTCAGTGATCACACAGCCCAGGAACAACCAAGGATAATTTAAGAATCCTTATGATTCCTAGGGGATTGAGATCTCAATTTCCATACTAATCAACCAACCCCACTGTGGAAAACAGAGTTGACCAATCTCTGAGGGCTGTTGATCATCCGCATGAAATAGTGGTTCTTATCTATACTTGAGGGTCGGGAAGACTTACCACAAATGCTATCAAGAGATTTGTCACTCAGAGTCACCCAGGCATCCTCGGATGTGCTCAATGCAACAATTAATTTAGCACCCAGTGATGATTGAGGAGGAAAGGCAATCCCACAGCTGGATATCCCATAATGAACCTCTGACCCATAAAGAGATGGAGACACTTCTTTATTTTTCACCCATCGAGACTGCTGATGCCTTTCCATCAATTATGTGCCACTTTACCATTTATAAAATACTTGCACGTACACTTGATTCTCACTATAAATAATTCCCACTTCACAGATGAGGAAACATACTCAGAGCAGTCACGTGGCTTGTTCAAGCTCCTAACGCCAGTGAACGGGAGTGGCAGGAGACATAGACATTGTGTCTCCCAAGCAGGTTCATGGCCCAGCAGGCAATGGCCCGTCTTTAAAATCTCCCTGAGGTGGCTCCCCTGGAGGGAACCATCTATGACCCGGCTCATAGCCAACAACCTCCATCAAGTCCAAGGGCAAAGAAGGCCACAGATTGCTCCTTCATTTCTAAAAGGAGAAGCAAGTAAATCCATGAGAGACTGACAGGCCTGAGTAATCAGGGGAACCAGCTTTTCGGGAAGATGGACATGTGGCAGGTAAAGACAATTACGGAATGTGGATGGCCTGACAGGCACCAAGGCCAATAATAGGAAACAGTGAGACAGGCAGCAGTAATCAAAAGAAAAGTGAGCGGGACGAGCTACAGTCCTGGAGCTACCAGTGAGAGAGGCTGGAGAGGGGGTAGGCAGGACATTTATTACCCTAACAATAAACTGTGCTGATGGCTAGCAGGACTGTGTGTTCCAGTCCTCGCAGGGTCAGCCTGCACACTCCAGCAGCAGTTTTCCCAGCTAACACTGCAGAGAGGAAAGCTCAGAGACTTTGAAAGCAGGAAAGACCAATTTGAGGGACTACGCAGGATACATGAGCAGGAAAGGATAACTGGAAACACATCACATGTATGGGCATGTATGTACTTAGAGAGAGAGAATCAACTACACTTCGGGCTCTGTGCCAGATGTGGGATAAAAATAACTAGATTATAGACCCTGCCCTGTAGGGACCCTCTGTTCAGGGGGGAAACAAACAACTCTGCAGGTAACTATTGCAATAAGTATAATAAGTTCTGCTGGAGCTCAGAGAGGGAGATAATTGTCACAAATTCTTTCTCATAAGAAGGCTTCCCAATCTACTGGATACATCCCTTGACATTCAAAGAAGATGTTGGAGCCAGGCTGCTTAAGTCTGAATCTTGGCACCTCACCTAAATGCTTTGAGATTTTTTTTAGATAAGTCACTTAGCCTCTCTGTGCCTTGATTTCCTCATCTGTAACACGGGGACAATAATAGCTTTTATGATTGCTGTGAGGATTAAATGAGTTAATATATAAAGCCCTTAGAAGCCTGCCTGGCAGGTGTTTGGACTACAGAAATGTCAGTCAAAGAGAACCCTTTCTTTCCTTCAGAGTTCAATCCTGAATGCATATTGGCTGGAGGCAGAATGCACAAACTCTGGGTGTGTAATTGTATCTTATCAGCGTAGCCTGAAGGTGGTGGGGATCTTCCCTTCCTAATCAAATGCAGCTGGTTTGGACGAACCTCACCACTAGTCCCAGGTCTTCAGTCTTTGAGGAAAAACCCAGAGGTCTTGTTATTCCAGAGAAAGGCAGTAAATATTCATTGCTGACTTAATACTGTGGACTCATCTTGGAGATCAAAAGTATGGATCATTCTAGCACATTTTGGGTCTAGACTAATGAAGGTGTAATATTCCAGAACAGTAGAAGGACATGTCACTGCATACCTCATAATTATCTTCAAACACAGCCCCTGATGAATAAGGCATGGGAACTTAGCAGAGCCACTCTGGAAAATAGCACACCTGCTTTGGGCTTTCCATTTAGCGAATCAAGCTGGTGTCTTGCTCAGCAGGGGGAACGCTTTTATAATGATCTCCCTGCAGGAATCCTGTTTGATAATGCAAACTAGGATCAAAGGGATAGGTTTTCTCATTACAAACTCCAAGGAAAGGATCAAGTTATGAGTTGTTGGTAGGGAAAACTGAGAGCCTCTTGGGGCATAGTCCTGCAACCCTGGAGTAGGAGAGTAGTTGAGTAAATCCGTAGAGAGAAACAGAGCAAGGTTTCCCTCTGCACTGACTGGTTCCCTCTGCACTGACTCCCCTCTCCCACTGGCTGTCAGACCCCACCCCACCTCCAGCTCTGCAGCTTAGAGTCAATGTGGGTTAGCTCCCCTACCCCTGCCTCGGCCAGTGTCTCATTAAAGCACCTATAATATCCAGAGACTAGAGAAAGTAAAAGTCTAAAACTTTTTTTTAATTTAGAGAACATATTCTTGCTGAGAAATATAAATAAATAAATAAATAAATAAATCTCTGCCTTTATTTTTTTTAATGTCACTATGTTTTTCCAGTCTCCCTGTGAGGAAAACAAACTAAATAAGATGTGAGCTAGACTCCTTTATACACTGTAAATTTCTCCGAGGTAGCATAGATTACCCTCAGAAAACCTTATTTCTTTAGTCCCAACTATATGGCTTGTTACTCATAGAAATAAGCCTTAGTTTACACATGTGTAAAGTGGAGCAATATGCCCACCTTACATACTTTACAGAATTGGTAGAAGGATCCATCAAGATTATATTTATAAAAACATCCTGAAAACTAGAATGAGCTCTTCAAATGCCAGATGTCCTGTTACTCTGACTCACTTTAGTGCTTTTCAAAAGAGGAAAGATAGAAAGATCAATGTGAGAAAAACATGTTGAAACCTTTTACAGGCAATGAATCTTATTCTCTGTTTTAGCATGAAGCCACACTGAACCATGTCCACTGTTAGGTTAGTTGAAGGCTATTGTTAAGATGAAAATGTCACCATTATATATGGTTTAAGGCCTACTGCTTCCAAATAGGTTTTCAGAAGGCACTCATTTATTGCCAATGCTATATCTTGTACTATTTTGGCATTTGACTACTGAAGGAATGAGGCAGAGAAAAAGGTAAGTTTTAAGTAGAGCTGGGGAGAGGAGGAAACATCTGGAGTAAACAACCCTTCCCAAGAAGCCAGGTTCCTGTGGGTACCTGCTGGGATGAGCACTGGACAGCCACAGGTTGGTCACCGAGGGTACTGGACCCAGGTGGTCTGGGACTAGTAGAAGCTGAGATGTTGTCATTCTTAAGCCCCCAAAGAGGTGAGGGGAGTGGGTAAGAGATTCCCAGAACCTGGAAAGAGAGTCAGTCACGTAGGGAAGGTCACCTTGAGAGAAGCAGTGCCCTTCAGCTGTGGGCCACAGCCAGCCCTGGGCAACCTCCTAGGGAGGAAATGAAGACTCTCTCTGTGCTGCAGCTCTGCAGCTGGGGCTCCCTTTGGTGGAATGGGAAGCTCCAGGACAAGGGAACCTTCTCAGGGAGGAGAGGAGGGGAGAGAGGATCTGGAGGGGCGTATGAAGAACTCCAGACCCGGGCATGCAGAGATCAAGAGTCAGGTATGGTGGGGCACAGAGAAGACTGAGGGAGGAAAGTGAACTGGACACCATGCACAAGTCATTTCAGGTATAAATCCCAACCTGCCTAAAGCGTTCTGCATTCTCTCGGTGGGCTTCTTTTGTAGCCTATATGGATCTCACAAGAACTTTGGGAACCCTTGGAAACAAGTCATTTCAGGTATAAATCCCAACCTGCCTAAAGCGTTCTGCATCCTCTCGGTGGGCTTCTTTTGTAGCCTATATGGATCTCACAAGAACTTTGGGAACCCTTGGAACGTGCTTTGCTTACCGACGCCTCAGTAGTCCAACTACGCTCGGTCGTCTGTGTTCCCCATCCGTCAGCAAGGCAGCAGTACGTAACTAAATGGTCGGTTCTCATCTTTATTCAGATTGAAGACATTTAAAAGTGCAATATTTTACAGTACATACTCTGGATTTAGCAGTTCATAAAACAACATTTGAATTCTATTGGTGCCCCCTTTTAACAATAATGAACAAAAATGATGCAGTATAACTTAATAGAGAGCAAAATTCATTTCATCAGGAAAGAGAGAAAAGGAATTTAAGAAGTTAAATCCCCGAAAAACACTCTCTAAAGTAATGAGGAAGGCTAATCAGGTCCTTACTGACTACACAACTGCAAAATCAGATAAACAGCAAGCAAAAAGAAAAAAAAAACTTTAGTGTTTTTCAAGTTGGAATTCATCTTTGGGGCCAATTGAAGCTGCAGATGTAAAGGGTTTCTTAATCGTGTCATGCCCTGCTTTGAAAACATTGATGGCTCAACAAGGCCACAGACACAAAGCAAATTTCTAAAGACCCAGTCAAGGCCTCTGACACCTTCTTAGTACCCTTCATCCCTGAACACAAACTCCCTGCGTTTCAGCACCCAGGAACCATGCCCTTCCTCCTCAAGCATGATCTCGCTCACTCTTCCCTGCTCCAGCACCCTCAACTGCCTTTTCCACTAACTCCTTTCAAAATCTTTCCCATCCTTCAAGACCCAGCTCAAAGGCCACCTATTCCATTGACCTTTCTCTAGAGTCTAGAGAGTCAAATGAAACGGTTCCTTCTGCTGAGCTCCTGGAAGAATTTCCCATACCTCCGATATGGTACTCACCGTGGTCTGCTATTTACTCTTGTTACATGAATCCCTTTCTCCCAGTTACACAGGGAGTTGCCTGCAACTTCTCTAGCCCACCCCTGAATCTCAAATGAAACCTAGCCCAGTTCCTGGCATGCAATGTATGTAACTGAATTTAATTATGCAAGTCGTGCTCCATATACCAGTACTCTGAGAGCTTCCTCAGATTTCATGTAGAAAATAATTGTTATTTCATGCACTAGAAGATATAGTTCACCTGCTTATAGTCTTTGGGTCAGAGCGGTGCTATTTCACGCTCTAAAAGACATCATTTACACAATGAAGTATATAACTCCTTTAGACCACTAGAGCCAAACTGAAATAAGTTGCCACCTCCAACATACACATCATCTGAAGAAATTAGTGGATATCCAATATGAAAGCAATTATTCAGTTACTCCTGGAAGTATCATCTCCAATACACTTACATCATATAATTGGAAACAGCATGAATTTGATATTTGAATCTGTCATTAGTTATTTTTAGAGTAGGTGAATTTATCTGGTATACTGGATGTGGGTGAGTAAAATTTTTAAAGATGACTACTCCTAAGATTTGTTTGTTTCCAAAGGGTTTCAATGTCTTAAAAATCAAGCAATAAGTTCCTATATTTACAGTTATAATTAATTAGAAGCTCTGGGCCCTTGTTTATAAGTTGGCATGATCCTGGGGTGGCCTCCCGGACCCACTGGTCTGTGGACATCAAGCTCTGGAAACACTGCTAATATGTGACCAACCCCTTATCTAACAGGCACATATGAGGTATATATGTATTGTCTTCATAATCTAGTTTTAATTTATTTAAAGCCTCCATGTAAACTGTAGATGGCCCCTTCAGAAGCCAGACTTTCTTGCATTTGGCTTTAGGATTCCAGTTGACTCTGCATGCCCTATGCCCTTTGCCCCCTCCCCCCACGCACTCCCCGAAACTCTTCTCCACCTTCCAGCTCCATCACTCCATCTGGACTTGGACACAGCCTCTTCAGGAAGCCTTCTCTGGTCACTTCTCCCACACTGATCTCTGTTCACCTTCAGAATGCCTCTTAAACTTAAAATGAGTCACCTTCAGTTTAACGCATGAACATGGCCTTCCTTGTACTGCCTTGTACTTCAGTTCTGCGTGTGTTAGTCTAGTATTCCCAACTAGATTATATACCCCACGAGGGCAGAGACCACTTATATTCTGAACCAGTGTCTCAATCTCTTCTAAGAAGTATCTTGGGCAGGAAATAGAAACCGTCAATTTGGGCTACAGTCAGGCTGGCAACCTTTCTTGCAAAGGAACTTTGAGGCTTTATTAGATGTAAAGAAAAGAGAGATGAAAGGTAATATGGCTTTTCAGGAAGAATAACTGAATAGCAAATGGTGACACACTGTGCCCCAAACTCAAGAAACACAGATGAAACACAGACATTGATGATAGCAAAAGGTCAGACTCCTGGAAGAATTTTTGACCAAAATGGTAGAGATTAATTAGGAATTTATTGTTTATATTCTACCTACTTCTGAAGAATAGAGGCAGCTGATGGAGGGAGTCTGGTAATATGATTCAGGACTTTGCTTAGCTCTAACTTACTATGTGCAATTGGGCAAATCATTCCCATACTTTAAGCTTCATCTATAAAATAGGAACAATTCTATAAAAAAAAAATATATATATATATATATCAGTGAGCTATATATATAATGTGTGTGTGCGTGCGTGTGCATATAACTGTCAAAGCTGTACAGATGTTAAAAATTCTCTGGAGTCTGTAAAAATTGGATAAATTCTCCCCTAAATGGGATTTCTATTCACCAAAAATCGTAGGAAACCCAGATCATGTATCATAAAATTTTAGACCTCAAGTTTTAAGACAGACTTTCTATCAGCCATAGCTGCCCAAAAAGAAATAGGCGCCCCCAGTGGTGAAATGTGTCCAGCCTTGCCGGCTGTACTGCAGAGTGGGAATATCCAACCTGATGACCTCAGACTCACTTCCAATCATGAGATTTTTATTACTCGCTTGCTATCATTTCCTTGATTGATATTCAAGATCTCATTTTTTCAGATGAAGAAGGAGTTGCTCTGAGAGGTCAGCTCAATTAGAGTTTTCCTGGTTAGTATAAGACAGAGCCAGAGGGCAAGACCAGAAGCCAGATTCCACATCCCAGCCACTGTGGTTGCTCTAATCCACACTGACACAAAACTGCGAACCTGCTGGGCTGACCCTGTGTGCCGAAAAGTGAATATGGGCCCACCAGGTTCTGAACCCCAGACACTTCCTGCAGATGCCGACATGGGGGCACATCCAGGTACATGTGGTTCAGGGTATCGGGCAGCCTGGCCGGTGGGAGATGACACCCCAGCCTGACCTCACATATCACCACACCCCCTCCACGTCCTCACTGACAGCTCTGGGCCAGCCGTGTCGTCCTGTCTGCCGGGAGTTTTCTGCCCTCGGGCTCTTTTCAGAAATCTGCCAGGTCCAATAAAGACCCAGTGCTGATGGGGACGAGCAGCCCAAGTCCTCCAACAGCCCCATGCTACCTCCCCTGACACAATGGGGCCGGCTATAATCACATTACACCCTCCTCTTTCCTAATTACCCTCTTTCTCCAAGCAACAGAGCATCCCAATGGCAGGAAGGGAACTATTTTTAAACTAATTCTAACTAAAAGAAAAAAAAAAGGGCACAGAAGAAGAGTGTCATTTTCTACAGATATGGTTCTGGTTTATAACTCACCCCTAGGGACAGAGTGGGGACTCAGGTTGGCAGAAGCCAGAATATCCAAACAGAGCACTGGCCACCCACCCCCTGGGAGGCCATCTCTCCTTCCCTGCCCAACACCGGACACTCTCATTTTTTCTCTCCGTTTTTTCTCTATGCTGCTATAATAAAATACCATAGACTGGGTGACTTATAAACAAGGGAAACATTTTTCACCATTCTGGAGGCTGGGAAGTCTCAGATTAAGATGCCAGCAAATTTGGAGTCTGGAGAGGGATACTCTCTGGTTCTGCCCATGTTTGTGCCTTCAGTCCCCTCTCTGACTCTAGGGAAAAAAAAAAAAAGAAAGGGAAAAGAGCTCAAAGATGTAGTTTCCATGTGTTTCCTTTGGGGTCACATGTGTGCCCTCCTGCTCTGCACTTCCCATCCCCAGACCAGCTCTGTCATCCCTTCTCCTCTGTCTGTGAAAGGTGACGGCTCACAGAATATTTTTCTATCACCTTAGAAAAGCTCTGCAGTGTGAAGAAGTAAAGTCAGAGGAGGGCATGTGGGGGAGGGAAAGGGAAAGAAAAGCCACTTAAGAAGAACTTTAGGTGGGGCACAAGCTCCAGCCAAGCTGGGGTGACCCACGCCTCTCCCTACAGGCCCCCCAGGGAGGAGTGAGCACCTCATTAACACGGCACTAAATCAGCCTGGAGGACACCACAGTTATCTGCCTCTTACAAATTGCCCAGAGACACCTCTGATGCTGGCCATGATAATTATATTGATAAGGAAGCTGGATTGGGGGAAATGAATCAATGGAACCACACCGATTTCTTGAGTATCAATCTATCGAATTACTGCAACTCTCTTGCACTCTCATTTGTAGGGTCATGAGCTATCTCTCCCAATTGTTAGCGTGTCGCTGAACCTGGGGTGCATTATCTGTCCCTCAGGTTTATATTTTCCCACTCTGCCTGTGGAACTCACCTCTGTTTCTCTCACCTGCCTGGCACTCTTTCGTTATTTTTCCCCCTCTCTTCTTTTCCTTCCTTCTCTAATTTCTCCCTTTTCCCCTGTCTTAGTCTGCCTGTGTTGCTATAATAAAATATCATAGGCTGGGTGACTTATAAACCATAGAAACTTATTTTTCACCATTCTGGAGGCTGAGAAGTCTCAGATCAAGGCACTGGCAACTTTGGAGTCTGGAGAGGGCTGCTCTCTGGTTCTTAAATGGCTCCTTCTCATTGTGCCCTCACATCGTGGAAGGGGCAAGGATTCTCTCTTGGGACTCTTTTATAAGAACACTAATTCCATTCATAAGGGCTCCATCCTTATGACCTAATCACCTTCCAAAGTCCCCACCTCCTAATACCATGACCTTGGGGGTGAGGATTTGAATATATGAATTTGGGGGGACACGCATCTTCCTTCTCCCACTATCAGTTTACCTCTTTGGCCCATTTTGGTTCTAGTCCTAGAGCCTTACTAGTTCTAGTCTGGTGACTTGTCTGAGCTATAGGAAGACAGTGACAGGAAGAGAGGAGGCTCTGCTTGTCCCCTCGAGCCTCCTGAGTTGTCTTTGGAGACAGAGGTTTTGCATCTGGCTTAAATGTGCTCTCACCACCTCATACCAAAGACAGAGCATGGGTCTTGGAACAGGTAGGACCCCCTCTAAATGAGACAGTGATATCTAATGCAGCACTTGGGCCAGGCCTTCCTAATGGGAAGTTGCAAAATTCCGCCCATCAGCATCACTGAAAAGGGTCAAACAAAGAGACCATCTGCAGAACTGTCAGCATCCTTTGCAGTACAGAGCAACAGCAGGCAGAGGTAGAGAATGGAGTTAGAAAAGGAAGCTTTCAGGGACACAAGAAAGAAAAAGCATTTTGAAATCGTTGTTAAGTGACATGAGCTTGGCAAAACTCAGGGCACATTTATGAGGTAGGCATTTAATAAGCACTAGTCTCACTTCCCTTACCCCTTTGGTGGGCTTTAGGTGAAGTGAGACAAGCCGAGCACCTGTGCAATGCGTCCCACCCTCTTTCTGCCTTCCCCAGGAAAACAGCGTAAGAGAAGCAAAGTGGTCTGTGGTGTGGTTTACAGTGGCTTGTGGCCGAGCCAGGTGGGGACACACCAGAGGGAGCTCAGAGAAGTGAGCGAAGCCAGAGGAGCCCATTCAAGGCCCTTGTCTTCTATAACTGCTCAGTGGAGAATTGTCCTGAGAAAGGGCAAATTGAAACAATGTCCCCCGACTCCTCTAGGATCAACGTTTACTGGTCTAGAATTTCTTCTGATTCTTGGCATGCAGTGGAGGCCAGGCACTTTTAAATAATGAGCCATCAGACAAGCCTTGTCTTAAAGGGGAGAGACTGACGCAATTTCTGAGGAGGTAGCCTGGACTGGAGGAGAAAACATTCAGTTAAAAGTCATCGCTGTCAGGAAGTCCTAAATCTGAACCTGGGAGAGGAGAGTGTTGATGTGTAAGAGCTCTGTCTTTTTGAGAATGATATGTGGCCACTAATTAAAGCCGGCGGAGAATGAGCAGTGAAGAGACACAGTGTGGTCAGCAAGATCTGGTTCAGTCTTGACTCCTCTGCTCATTAACTGTGCAATCTTGGTCAAGCTCCTGTCCTTTCCTAAAGCTCATTTTCTTCATCTTAAATATGAAAATATAAAGATGACCTGCCATCATAGTAAAATCACCCTAGAGCCCTACTGGTTGTCTGCAGCAAGTCTGACTGACGCCCCATTCCAAGAGGTTGTAGCCTGAGCCAAGCCAGTTGCTGATATCTTGACTCCTGATGCCAGTCCTCCTAGCTCATAGGGTTGCTGTGAAGAATAAGTGGGATAATATAAGGAAAAGGCTTAGCTTGGCTCACCTTCTTATGGGTATTTGTTATGGGTTGAATTGTATTCCCCCCAAAGAAGATATGTTGAAGTCCTAACCCCCAGAACCTCAGAATGTGACTTTATTTGGAAATAGGGTCATTGCAGAGATAGTCAGCTAAGGTACAATGAGGTCATACTGGAGTAGGGCGAGCCTCTAATCCAGTATAATTGGGGTGCTTGTAAGAAGACAACTGTGTCAGGGAATATGTGTCAGGGACACAATATGAAGATAGAGGCAGAGACTGGAGTGACGCATCCACAGGCCACAGAGCGCCAAGGAGGGCCAGCCATCCCAGAAGCTAGGAAAGAGGCATGGAACGGGTTCTGCCTCAGAGCCCTCAGAGAGAACCAACCATGCTGACACCTTGATTTTGGACTTCCAGGCCCCAGAACTGTGACAGAATAAAGCTTCATTTTAAGCCACCCAGTGTGTGGTAATTTGTTACTGCAGCTTTGGGAAATTAATACCACATTATCATGGGTAGACTCCTCAAAGCTTACCAAGACATGAATTTATAAAGTACCAAAAAAGGCAAGACCCTAATGTTCATTTTAGTCCAGCCTCTCATCTGATGCTTGCAAACCTCAGGTAGTGTTTTGCTTGTGCCTGAACACCTCGAGTGACCAGGGCTCACCTACCTATCATGACAACCCAGTAACTCTCATATTAGAAAAGCTATTCTTTATATTGAGCCCAAATATGTTACATGAGAACCCCCCATTTGGTGGAAACTACCTCCCTGGGACCTTTGGCCATGTAAAGATCCAATCCCTTAGCATTCGAGAGTCCTTCAAATACTTGCATTCATTGGACAAGCCATGTTCTTGCACATATCAGAGTTTTAGCAAGTATAATTTCTTCTGTGTGGAATAACTTTTGCCTTCTCTACCTAAAGAGTAATTCATTAAAATCCAGTTTGATGTTATCTCCTGATAGACTAGGTTACGGGAAGAGCAATCCCCAAATCTGTGCATCAGAAACCAAAGAATTGGTTTTTTTTTCTCTCACACACTAAACATCTACCATGAATCAGCCAGGAGACTCTATAGTGGTCACTTGGGGACCCAGACTGACAGATCAGCGACTGTTTTGAACACCGGTCTTTTTTTTTCTCTCACACACTAAACATCTACCATGAATCAGCCAGGATACTCTATAGTGGTCACTTGGGGACCCAGACTGACAGATCAGCGACTGTTTTGAACACCGGTCACCATGTGGTGGGGAGAAAGTTCTGGAGGGTCTCCCCTCAGCAATTGGACACACCATCCCAGAAGTGGCACACACAATTTCCTCTCACAGCTCACTGGCCAGAACTAGTGACATGGCCTCACCTAGCCTAGAGGGAGCTGGACAACGTAGCCCAGGCACGCAACACTTGGCAGATGGCCCTGATGGCCCTCCAGCCCACCCTGTGTAGCCTTCCCTGCTGCTCCTGGCAGAGTTACTTGTGCCATCCCCGCCCTCTCAGGGCATTTTGTGTATTCGCTAGTCGTGGTAATTGTCACGTTGCATTGTCATTATATTTACTTGTGTTTTCATCTCCTCTGTGAGACTAAGCATTTCTTGAGGACAAGGACTAGGTCATAATAACTGTTGGATAGTTGGATGCATTTGAGAACAGTGACCATATAACCCAGTAAAGGCCAAAGTCCTTACAGGGGTGTACAGGGCTGTCCACNAGACATGAATTTATAAAGTACCAAAAAAGGCAAGACCCTAATGTTCATTTTAGTCCAGCCTCTCATCTGATGCTTGCAAACCTCAGGTAGTGTTTTGCTTGTGCCTGAACACCTCCAGTGACCAGGGCTCACCTACCTATCATGACAACCCAGTAACTCTCATATTAGAAAAGCTATTCTTTATATTGAGCCCAAATATGTTACATGAGAACCCCCCATTTGGTGGAAACTACCTCCCTGGGACCTTTGGCCATGTAAAGATCCAATCCCTTAGCATTCGAGAGTCCTTCAAATACTTGCATTCATTGGACAAGCCATGTTCTTGCACATATCAGAGTTTTAGCAAGTATAATTTCTTCTGTGTGGAATAACTTTTGCCTTCTCTACCTAAAGAGTAATTCATTAAAATCCAGTTTGATGTTATCTCCTGATAGACTAGGTTACGGGAAGAGCAATCCCCAAATCTGTGCATCAGAAACCAAAGAATTGGTTTTTTTTTCTCTCACACACTAAACATCTACCATGAATCAGCCAGGAGACTCTATAGTGGTCACTTGGGGACCCAGACTGACAGATCAGCGACTGTTTTGAACACCGGTCACCATGTGGTGGGGAGAAAGTTCTGGAGGGTCTCCCCTCAGCAATTGGACACACCATCCCAGAAGTGGCACACACAATTTCCTCTCACAGCTCACTGGCCAGAACTAGTGACATGGCCTCACCTAGCCTAGAGGGAGCTGGACAGCGTAGCCCAGGCACGCAACACTTGGCAGATGGCCCTGATGGCCCTCCAGCCCACCCTGTGTAGCCTTCCCTGCTGCTCCTGGCAGAGTTACTTGTGCCATCCCCGCCCTCTCAGGGCATTTTGTGTATTCGCTAGTCGTGGTAATTGTCACGTTGCATTGTCATTATATTTACTTGTGTTTTCATCTCCTCTGTGAGACTAAGCATTTCTTGAGGACAAGGACTAGGTCATAATAACTGTTGGATAGTTGGATGCATTTGAGAACAGTGACCATATAACCCAGTAAAGGCCAAAGTCCTTACAGGGGTGTACAGGGCTGTCCACGGTCCGGCCCCGCTGCTCTCTGGCCACATCTCTCCATGTCTGGCCTTGCTCTCCCGGCCCCAGCCACTGTCCCTCACACTCATCACGCCACCCCCGCCCCAAGCCCCACACTCGATGTTCCCTGCAGCCAGGCTGCACTTCCCCGGCCCTCTGCCCACCTCACCACCCCACTTCTGCCAGGTCTCTGTTCAGCTGTCACCTTATCAGAGAAGCCTCTCCCGACCATGCGCTGTAAATATCAACATGACCCCCACCCGTCAACCCCTCCACTCCCTTGTCTTCGCTTATTTCTCTCCACAGCACTTACCACTTCCTGACACAAACACACACTGACGTATGTTCCATTGCCATATATTCAGTATCATGTCATTTGTATTATATAATGCATTGCATATGGTACGTATATAATTATTTTTGGTATTTATTTATTGTCTGTCTCTCCTTCCTGCTTCCCCCCCCAACACACTTGAATATAACTTCTAATGAATACAAGGACCAGCACATAGTAGGTACTCAATAAACAATATCCGTCAGATGAATAAATGATAAAGAAACAAATGTACTCCCCGAGTCTTCATATTTTTGGACCAAAGAGCTAAATTCTTGCCTCTCATATGACAAGATTTTTAGTCCTTCAACGTCCTGGCCACCCAGAAGTGCTCAATGGTCACTGCAGTAGACAGAGAGTAACCCCTCTCTATCCTTTACTCTGTATTACAATTAAGAAAGCCTAAGTTTAAATAAAAGACTTCAGGGGTTACAAAAATCATACTGTTGACTGACTCATAATAAGTTTAGTTATTGAATAAAATTTGGGATTTTTTCATACATAAAGCTGCACCTTTCCTTCTCTCTATAATTTTGTAGCTATTGTTTTGGACCTAAATGTAAAAACTAACATTTTTTCCTTCTTAATTTTCTTGTCACTTGTCTTCATTTTCATTTAAAATATCATTTATTCATTCAATTATTTATTGAGTGTCTACCATGAGCAAAAAAAGCTACTTTAAGTGCTATGAGAAGTTGTATGATCATTTTACAATTCCCTGAAGCAAAAAGGTATTTAGAAGAAACATCAACACGGATCAGATAAGCAAATTTTAGTTCAGTAAGAGAAGACAGCCAAGGCCCCTTCTGTGTGCAAATGACTGACAGCAGAACCATTCCTGGAAGCTTTTCCAAAGGGCAGAAGTAACACTCCAAGGATGCCTTGAGCACCTAAAAATGGGAAGGCAAGTAGTGCCTTGGAGGGGGGCGAGGGGGGCTGGGGAAGAGCTCACAGTCATGAGGACAATTTTGTCCAGACATGTCACTCCACCTACCCTAAGGTTGATTTGCCTCATCTGGAAGTGACCAATGGATTGCCATCTCCCACTTCACTCAGGGACTTCACCCATCTTTGGGCAAGAGTATGCTAAGGACTGGGCTTTTCTTCTGTCCGCCGATGGATGAGACATTTCCTATGGGCAGTCCTTGAGTAGGTGGAGAATGAGAATAATTATTCCACTTGTCCACAAACCATGTTTATTTATTTCAGTTAATGCCAGGTACTAGATAAGTATTATACAGATAATGACTCAATAATCACTCAAATCTTATAAGATACATGCCATTATTATCTCCACTTTATAGGTGGGGAGACTGAGGCTCAGAGAGAGAGGTTAAGTGATCTTCCCACAGCTAGAAAGTGTTGGAGCTGAAGTTTGAACCTAGGCAGTCTGGCTGCAGAGTCCATGGTCTCAACAGCTTTCCTCTTTTCTGCTTCCTCTGCATAAGGAAACAGGGACAGATTATAGTCCAGTATGTAATATGAGGGCTGAGTAATAAGACGTGGCTTTTATACTAATTACTAATACAGGTTACTCCTGATAAAACCAACCCCCAGACATCACCCAGAACGAAAATGGAAGGAAACAGTGAGTAACTTGAGGATAATGGAGAGGGACGGAATAAGTTGGAGAATGATTTAGCCCTTTGCTCACAGAGTGTTTGCTCATGAATTCATCTTTCCATCCTTCCATGCATCTACTCCTGCATTCATTTGACAACTATGTACTGAGTACTTCCACTGTCCTAGACCCACGGTCACATGCTGCAGATAAGACATGGTCCGACCTAAATTGACTTAACAGTGCAGGTGGAGAGAATCAGGCAAAGAAAACCATGGTCTGGTATGGCAAGTTTTGTAAGATGGGGCTCAGGGAAGAATGGCCATTAATGCAGCCTGAGTTTGGGGAGATAGATGAAGAAAAGATGAGGAGAAATGAATGCTCACGGAGGAAGAAATATTGAATCTTGCCCTCACAAAATTTTCTTATCTCAAGATTCTTGGGAAAATCCTAGGACTTATACAATTTCTATCAGAGATAAGAGAAAATTGCACACTGTTTTCAAGAAAGGCCCTGGGGCATAGTAGTTAAGAACACAGGTTTTGCAGTCAGTCAGGCCTGCATTCAAATCTCAGTCTCTCTAGGAAGAATTCCCTCCATCCTAAGATGGGGGTGATCATAATGCCCCCTGATGGAGTTGTCCTGAGGGTCAAGTAAGATCAGATGGGAGGTGCCCAGCATAGTCCATACACAGCACACATGCAGGAAATGTTGGATGCCCTTGTTACCGTCTTCTCAGACTCATAATTACTCTCTCCTGGTCCCTTCGTTCTTGATCTTCTTAGTAGCTCCAACATTACCTCTAGAACCAAAGTTTCTAAGTCTTTTTTCTCTTTTACATAGAGAACACAAAAGGAATATAATTTTTGTAAAACTGATTTGCTTTACCTTGAATTTATTGTACGCTATGGTTGTTGGTGACTAGGTAACCAGCACAGAAGCTAATTTATTATTTTAGCAATTTAAACAGTAACTTGCAAGAAAGGCGTCCTGTGGTCACAGATCCCTGGGGCTGTACTAATGAGAAGATTAAAAGAAAGTTCAGCTCACATGGTCTCAGATAATCACAAATGTATCCAAGGATCGTTAACAAACACAATTAATTGGAACTATATTATTTGCCTGGTTAGTTATTCTAAAGCCAACCTGTATTGAACAGATGAGCTTAGAGGAGTTAATGAAAAAGTTATTTTGAAGTGGCTGGTAGAGCCCCTTGATAATAAATATCTGGGAGATAGGAGAGTGCACCTTAGGCTCCATGGTCCCACTTATCCTAATTCTCACCCAGAAGTGAAAGGAAGGCCTGAGTCTGCAGAGATATAGTCTATCTGCAAAGTCCCCAGCCCACAGCCCTAGTGTGTCCTCTAGGAACCACCTATCCACCATGGGGGTCAGACTCCTGCTTTAGATAAGCCTTTTGGGAAAACAAAGTGGCCTTCTACAAAGGCAGTGTCCATTTTCAGGGATCCAGTCCTCTAGGGGCCAAAGTCATGGGCCTTCATCACCTTGGCAGCCATTGTCCCTTCCCAACACCACCCTCAGAAATCATTGGCTTCCTACTCTTTAACTCTATAGGATTGTGCAGAGCCCTCGTGCCAAGGCGCCCACCTCAGAGGTTGTCTCGTTCCTCATTCTCTCTTGCAGATTCCCACAACTCCATGCCGTGTGCTGCAGGCTGGGCTTGAACCAGAGCTCTAGCTGAGAGGATGGGGGTGGACGGGGAAACCGTGGTCCTTAAGAACATGCTCATCGGTGTCAACCTGATCCTTCTGGGCTCCATGCTCAAGCCCTCGGAGTGTCAGCTAGAAGTCACCACAGAGAGGGTCCAGAGACAGGCAGCGGAGGAGGCAGGCAGCATGGCCAACTACAACACATCGAGCAAAGAGCAGCCTGTGGTCTTCCACCACGTGTACAACATTAACGTGCCCCTGGACAGCCTCTGCTCGTCGGGGCTGGAGGCGTCGGCTGAGCAGGAAGTGAGTGCCGAAGACGAGACTCTGGCAGAGTACACGGGCCAGACCTCAGACCACGAGAGCCAGGTCACCTTCACCCACAGGATCAACCTCCCCAAAAGGGTCTGCCCGTGTGCCGGCTCGGCCCAGATGCTGCAGGATCTGCTGAGCCGGATCGAGATGCTGGAGCGGGAGGTGTCAGTACTGCGGGACCAGTGCAGCACCAGCTGCTGCCAAGAAAGCGCTGCCACAGGTACAGTCCGGGGAGCTTGCACCGTGGTCTCCGGAGGGGAGGGAGGGCTGGGAAGCGAGGGAGGATAAATGACAGAGCGAGGCACTCCTGCTTCTCTTCACATGGTCCAGGGAAAACAGCGTCCTAGTCTGTAGCTCTGGGTTAATGTCTCTAAGAGCTAAATGCAGTCCTTCCCGGGAGATTCAGTTCAGGGATTCTCTACACTGCTTAGCCAGTCTGAAATACATTAACCTGATTTTGGGGGGATGAGTCTGGTAATGATACATCAGTTCGACACAGCAACTTGGAGGGCGGTGGGGAATTTGATGTCTGTCTTCATTCATCTTTGGTTTTCACAGGCTGTTGAATTGATATCTATCCACGTTAACCTGAGGGACTAGAGGACGCAGACGCTCTGTTCACTCAGTCATAGCCTTATTCCCATCTGAGTAAATGACAGTCATTAAGCTCTCAGAGGACCTGTCCCCATCCTCTCCAGCAAGATGGAAGTTTTGTCCCTTGCCCCTTCCACAAACACACGTGTGTGCACACATACACACTCACACACACATGTGCTGTCACCAACAATGCACTCACAACTTATTCCACCCTCCAAAAGGCTGAATGTTCAGGGCTTTTACCCCAAGACTCACCCACCCCCTAACTAGTAACGTTTATGAGTTACTCTTTATCTCTGAGTGATGAAGTCTTTAGACCCAGACTCCCCAAGTTCAATTCCTAGCCCTGCTACTTCCTAGGTTACATAACCTGGGCCTTTCTTTCCCACCCACTAGTGGTGATAGACTAGAGCCCCAAGGAGTCATTACATATAGAAGCACCTGTTCAGATGAGAGCCTGATATCTAGTCAGCACCATGTAAGCAATAGCTGTTATCAGCTGACCCTTAACAAGCAGGAATTGTGCCGGCCCCCTTTTGTGCTCAGCTTTTCTCACCCAAAAGCTACCTTAGACCCATATGATTCAGCTCTTTAATGAGAAGAGGCATTTGTCTGATTATCTTGGGTTCAAGCATTCGCCCCAAGATCTCGTCCGAGATCTCAAAGCTTTCACAGGGATGAAAGCAGGATGTGGCAGGGGTAGGATTTTAACAGAGCCCAGATGGCCCACAGCTTGGAGGGATATAAGGCATATTCATCCTGAGACACAGCAAGATTAGAGGCAGTCTTTGAGTAATAAAATATTTCATGGGTTTCTCTCACCTCCTTCTCCTCCCCATAACCAGCATTGTAAGTAAACAATTCAAAGAAAAGAGGAGGAAGTCCAGTTGTTTAGTCTCCTGTTCTTTAGGGAGTAGTGTCAGATCAGTTCGTCTTTGCAATGGAGCTGGAGAATAAGGACAAGTCATAGATTTTCATGGACATGGAATCTGTGTTGCTCAGGAAGCCAGGGTGGCTTCTATAAGTGGATTTTTACCAGCCTCCCACCAGGATCCCTGGCAGACATGAAAACAAATCTACAAGGAAGATCTATGTTAAGCAATGTCAGTGTAGTATCTTTTCAGGCCATGGGGCTGCATGAAGTGGCAGAATTAAACAAGGATATAACTTACTGTACTTCACATCCTTGGGACCAAGTTCAGGGAAGGATGCCGAGCTGGTATTCAGTTTGTGTTTGTGTAATAATTGTGTTTGATTCGTGCTAGATGGATAGATTAACCACTGTAGCTATACTGCGGTCAGGGCTAGGGCTGATATGCATGGAATCCTGAACACAATGGTAACTAAATGAGACCGAGGCTTTGGGAAGCCTTTGAAGTAATGCTGGCCCTGAGTTTTGACAAAGAAGTAGAGTAGATAGCAGGAAGGGGGAGTAGGACAGGCTTGTAACACATGTGACCTTCCTCTGCATAGCAACTCAGTGCTCAGTCTATATTGCCTCAGATCCCTCTCAGTCCCCACAGCCAGCACCTGGTATCTTTGTCCAAGGGTTGTCCTCAGAACTTCCTTGGCCTGCCCAAAGAGAGAATGAAGGGCCTGGGAATTTACATGCCCTCAGGGACAGTCCTTAGCCCCTGATGTGGTGTGACCTGCACTGTTTCCAGAGTGCCCTGTGGGACTGAACCCAAGTTACTCTCCCTGGGACTTGGCTCTCACCCCACCCCTCCCCATCCCCCCTCTGCACCACCAGTTTTTCCTGGGACCACCTTCCAAGAAGTCACTCACATGAATCTTTCTCTAAGGTCTACTTCTATGGAAGCCAACTTAAGACACCCTGAATGTGAGCTTTTGGAGGACAAAGGACTAGATCTCATCCATCATTGCCCCCAGCACATCCCACATTAGATGAAAATATTTATGAAATTGAAGATGTACCAAAGTATGTTGAGCTTAGCTCTGAGCAATGCTAATCTAATCAGAGAATGAGTAGAGGTCTCTGCCCACCTCTCCCCAGCACCATTTACAGGAGAGGCCACTGCTGCCCTTTGACGTTCTCCTTGACCATTCCAGGACAACTGGACTATATTCCCCACTGCAGCGGCCACGGCAACTTTAGCTTCGAGTCCTGCGGCTGCATCTGCAACGAAGGTTGGTTTGGCAAGAACTGCTCAGAGCCCTACTGCCCTCTGGGCTGCTCCAGTCGTGGCGTGTGTGTGGACGGCCAGTGCATCTGTGACAGCGAATACAGCGGGGACGACTGCTCCGAACTCCGGTGCCCGACAGACTGCAGCTCCCGGGGGCTGTGCGTGGACGGAGAATGCGTGTGTGAGGAGCCCTACATGGGCGAGGACTGCAGGGAGCTGAGGTGCCCAGCGGACTGCTCGGGGAAGGGGACATGTGCCAACGGTACATGCGTATGCCAGGAGGGCTACGTGGGCGAGGACTGCAGCCAGCGGAGGTGTCTGAACGCCTGCAGTGGGCGTGGGCACTGCCAGGAGGGGATCTGCGTCTGTGAAGAGGGCTACCAGGGCCCTGACTGCTCGGCAGGTAGGAAGGAGAACTCCGTGGGGTGCATCCCTCTGGTTAAGTGGGAAGAGGGATGGCAGGGAAGGCGAATTTTAGACAGGGCCATTCCCAATTGGGTTGTTCTCATTTGATTTCCAAGTGAGCTGATTTCTTGAGTCAATAACAATTGATAAAGCAGATTAAAGGGTGGAAGAGGAGAAAGTCAGAAAAGGTCAAGTTCTGGCTGAGTGCTTTATGTTACCCCTGGGACTGGATCACAGGCTGTGGTGAAATGACAATAAAACTCCATTTTCCCTGAGGTGGGGGAGGGTGGGGAAAGGTCACAGGACCACCTTAGTCAAGGCTGTTCTCTAACTCAGATGGATTCCAAGAGTTCCACCTGCTCAAAAATATCTCTCTCACCTGTTGCCACATACCAGGGACCCCTGCCCTTTACAATGCTCCTGCAAGAAATGGTGGTTGGCCTGTGACACTCTCTGGCTGTCGTGGAGGTTACAGATTGCAAGGTGTTATTGATTTGTGAAATAATCTAGTGTCCACATGAAGAAAGTGTTTGTAGGCAAGGAATTAAATGTAAATAGGAAGAAACAATAAAGGTATTGAGCAAAACTAACGTTCTAACAACTAGTACAGAATACTAAAAGAATATGACTCACTTTGTTCCAGACGACTCTATAGCACATTGGAATCAACACATATGTAGTCTGCACTGTGGAAACTGATAGAACGGTGATGTCCTGAAATGGAGATCTAAATCCAACAGTGGGAATCATACTGCTTTCTCATTGGGGCTGATTCTTGTCCTTTGGTTATTTTTTGGTTTTGGCGGGTTTCTTTCTTTTTTTTTTTTTTGCCCCAAATCAGATTATTTTCATTATTTCACTTGTTCATTCTCTTCTGACTAAGTCAGTGACTATTGCTCATAGATATGTTTGTGTTTTAAACAGTGCAGATCAAGTAATTGATCCTTTCCATTTAGGGCTCAGAGTTTCCACTGGGAAGATTTAAGATAAAAAAAAGAACAGCAAATTTTTTTAAAACCTTCTAATTGAGTGATTCTAGGAATCTTCTGATCAGTCACTTGACATGAGTGTAAGGAAGAAATCGTGGAAGGCAGCTTCACCAGCCTTCGTGGATGGCAGACCAGGTTCTTGCACCTGCAACTGTGGCCTAAATTCTTTTAAAATGTCAATGGCAACGACGAAAAGAAAAACGATAATGCACTGCTTAGGAAAAAAATATTTTCATGTTCCTTAATTTTTTCCCAAATTCAATTATTTCATTTAGCCTGCCAATCTTGTTTGCTGAATTGAAATACCTTTCTAAATATATAGTCATTATACCAACTGTTTCAAAGTGAAATTCGAGAAGTTACGCCTTATTGTTTCTGAATTCAAACAATTCAGTTGCTGGGAAGCAAGGCTGAAGCCTGGTCCTAGTTCCCACCTGGAGGATGACGCTCCACAAGTCCCCGCCTGGAGGATACTGATGTTCAGTTTGGGCTATTGCTATGTTAATGCTATTTTATTGCACACACGCTTCTTAATAAACTCAATCCCTGTTGGCCTGGACACACCTGTCATGTTCTTGACTCTGTTCTTCTACAGACATGTGTCCATTTGCAAACAAAATCTTCATCTGAGCCAGGGTCCAATCTGAAATGGAAATAAACCCTCCCACTCAGCTCGGGAAGGCTGCTAGGAAAGCTACAGTTGGGTTGAGTCCCAACCATGAGCAGGTGTTACCACCGACATGTGACCTCTGTGTTGCTTGAGGAAGACTTCTGCAGGCCCAGATAAATTACCTTACAGATTCCTGAAGCATGTGAGGAAGGACAGTTGCATAATCTCCATCTGTTTCTATAGCAACCCTGGATCCACCAGTCATCGTGGGAGGTGCTGTTCTCAGTGCCTACCTTTTCAACCAAGTGCCACAGGTTTCTTCCAGAGAAGTATCCAGGTCATTATCTAAAGTGCTGCTCTGCTTGCTCTTTGTGAAAAGGCTGTAGGAGAAGGGGCTATTCATCTACCGTTTGACATTTCTGACTAGGTGCACACACCGCAGCACAACTGCTCCATTGCCCACAGGAGAGAGGAGAGGAGAGAGAAGAGTTAGGAAGGTGAAAACACGGAGAGCCACAAAATATACTTCTTTACAGGTCTTTCTTTTCTCTGTGGCAAGGGCATGGAAAATAGCTGCCCACTGTGTGGATTTTACTCTGAGGCCCCCTAGGTCTGTGACTCCAGCGCTTGAATGCAATTGAATAGCATCCTCAAGGCCACTGCCTTTGACACCTAGCCTTGATGTGTGCCCGTAGTATGCCAAGGGACAAAATCTCAAGCTTTCTGCCTCCATTCTGTGCCTGTGTAAAGATAGTAAGACCAAAAAATCATGAATATGAGTACTTAAAACAGGCCTTAGAAAGAAGCGGCTCTGGGCTTCTCGTTTAAAAGCAGCAGTCTTTTAAGAGAGTTGGAGAGATTTTCCCAGAGCCAGGCAGCTAATTAATGGCAGAGTAAGAGTGAGAACGCTGGTCTCCCAGCGTTTTTAATCCTCTCCGGGATGTTAAGTAGAATGGAATTGAAAACTAAAAATTTTAAAGCCACATATGCAATGGCGTCGCCTTTTGATATGAAAGCTGAGCCTTAGCAAATAATTAAAAATGAGGTGTTGGAGTTGGTGTAGAGAAGCACATTAAACCACTTATCCGCATCTGCCCCCAGCGATGGCGGTGAGGGCAGGAGGTGGCCAGTGAGCTGGCCAAAACTCCCCATAAGTCAGCAAGAGAAAAGAACCACCAGAGCAGGGTCTTGAGCGATCCAGAAAGCTGCTCCCTGGACTCCACTCAGACCTGTGGAGATTCATCAACCTCTGCCTCTGTCAGGACGGCAGCCAGCCCAACCTTTGGCTCCTGAAACCACTTGCTCTTTGGAGCAAGACACACCACAGGACTAATTCCAACTACTCTCACAACATAAGTGCAACGTTTATGCAAGATTCAAGAAGTAAACAGCATGGCATCTTTGCAGATAAACAACCCCGATTCCTCAAGTCACATTTTACTGCTATTTAACAGCCTGCTCTTCCTCAACATTCAAAGTTGCAACCCCAAAGAAAGTTAGACTGAAAATACTTTACCCCCACCATAGATTCATCGAATCAAGGCACAAGGCTCTTTTATAGTCTGTTTTACGGTTCAATAATATGTTGTTTTATGAAGATTACTGACACCCAGTGAACACAGCTACCGCTGCGTTACAGGGCAGTGGTGGTGGTCTCCTGCATTGAGCCACCACTCCCAAGTTGGTTCCACCACAAATGACACCTGTTGCTGCTTTCTCAGTCTGAACCAAAGGCTCAGGCTGCGAGCTAGGTTACCACAATAAAAAAATCTTCTGCACCTCTTTCTGCTTTAAAATCCCCAAATGTTCTGCTTAAGTAATCCTCCATTGTCATTTATTTTCTGGAAGAAAAAACTAAAAAAGGAATATACTGACTTGTCCCAAATGCCCTAAGAGTTGTTGGTGACTTGAAATTTGGAATGACCATTTCTGTCACTATGACAGGAGAAGTCCTACCCAAGAGATTTGGAATTAGTGTGTTGGATCAAGAGAGACGGGCGCCAGAGAATCTTCCTTAAAAGAGTTTTTTACTTCTAGGATGAGCACCATTCTGGAGATCCCATCTTATAAGATCTTCTGCATTATTCCTGATGTAGTTTACTTTGGGAGGCTGTGTATATTTGAAATAAGGCATGTGGTGCAGTCCATAAACTGCCCTGCAAATTGTAGGGTAAAGAATGCAAAACATAGAAGATTTGGGTCAGAGAATCAGTTCTTTTTTTTTGTTTTTGTTTTTTTATAGATGACCGGTAAGGGGATCTTAACCCTTCACTTGGTGTTGTCAGCACCACGCTCTCCCAAGTGGGCCACAGGCCGGCCCTCGAAGAATCAGTTCTGCTATGACCCAACTCCTTGATTTTTGGCACATCCCTTAACCCGGGCCTCAGTTTCCTCGTTTGTAGAAGTTGGGATAATTATATCTACCCGAACTATCTCATAGGGCTGCTATTAAAGGGTTTTCTAAACTGCTAGTTAGATGGAGTATCTGAACATGTTTTATAGACTGTGAAATGCTATATAAATGTAAAGTGGTAATGTATATTGGCCAAGAGGTTCCAGAGTCATTCTGCCTGGTTTTAAGTCCTAGCTTCTGTGTTTGCTGCGTGTGTGACCCTATCACCTCATCTGTAAAATAGGAGTAATAATAATGCCTATCTCTAGTGACAGAGGATAAAATGAGATAATTGATGTAAAAGTGGTTAGCATTGTGCCTAATGCATAATAAATGTATAATCGTGCAAAACCCTGACAGATTCTATATATCAGCTCTTCTTCCCCTGATCCAGGAATCATTCTGTATGCATTCTACAGGCTGTCCCAAAGGTCTTAGTGCAGTTCAAAGCTTTACTAATGCCAGAATTATAAATGATGCAAGCTAATAAAATATCATTTGAAAGTTTAATTATTTAAATTTTATTTACACTTCTTTAGTTTTATAAATTTAAAATTAAGAAATTTAAATTTTTTGTTTTGGTCAATGTGTGCCATCTTCAATCAGAGGAAGCTCTGTGTACTAAACTGTTTCATACAATAAATGATTTGGGGCAAAAGCCATGAAAGCAAATGTTCAGCACTGCAAATACGTGCTGCTAATTTCTATCCTATGAGTCTGAGAGAACTTAAAGGGCTCCTCACCTCTCTGCCTTTGCTAAGGATTTGAGGGTGCATTTGTGAGCACAAGGAGATGGGGACTCCACCTGCACAGGCTTGTGAAAGCAGAAGCCTAGGCCTACTCACTTGTACAGGTGAGAGGATGGGATTACCCAGAGGAGAAATTCAAAACCAATGACAACTCTTAAACTAATCGAAGCCTGCACTACATATAAATTTATAAGCTAACTATGACCATCTAAATGTTGGCCTGGTCTTTGATTTAATCTATGGGCAGGTCCAATTACAGACACACTGGAGTTAGCCTCCTAATTAGTCTTAAAGGTTCCACTATTTAATGCCCACACCACTGGCCAATCTTCACTTCCCAAGAGAACCACACATGTAAGGTTATTTCAGTGTGGTTTAACTTTTGGTGACTCTGAGCAGCATTTGCAAAGTAGGACAAGAGAGAAAAGCAAAGCCCTCAAGAATCCTTCTTTATTATCATCTCTAAGATCAAGGCTAATAAAAAAAATAGTTTAACACAAGTTACATTTCTTTCAAAACTTAAATAATGTCCTTATAAAAGGGAAAATACTACAGTAAAAGGTTATTGAATATCTTCATCAGACGTATCTCGGACTTACTGTTTTGGCTTCTTTCATTTTGCAAGATAACTAAGAATGAGTCTATATCTCCACTTGCCAAATCAGATATTGGCTCCTAGGGTAATCTGATGGCAGTAATTTATTAAACTACCAAAAATTTTGGCCAGTGGTGTGCTGTTAAATATGTCATTTTTTTTCTGAAAGAAAAAAAGAAATGAAAAGCCCTGATTTGTAGCATTTGCCAATTTCCATGGTGTAAATACGGTCTCCATGGCCAACTTCACAGTACCAACAGGACATCATTAAACACGCAGCTAGGAACAGATGTGCAGGAGAACACAATTCTGTAGCATTTGCAGAGAGACACAGCTCAGGTAAATTACCTTAAGGGCATGGATAATAGTAAAATGTAGTGAAATGACTTCAAAGTGATAAGTTTTGAGTCTTATCTTTATTTTTAACATAATTTACTTATGTTTATAAAATTTAATTAATAATGGCTCTATTTAACAATCAGCCTTGCAAAATTTTTGAAATCTTGACAATCAGCTTTCACAAGACACTAGAAGCTGACTCCAGCACACCACTAACTCAGGGCTCTACGGGGAGTGGGGTACTGAGCACAAAAAAGATGAGAACCTGCCCAAAAGGGAATTAGAAATCACTCAAAGCCATTGGGCCCAGGAGAACACAGGACATGGCATGGGGGTGCAGTGTGAGGAAGAAAGTTGAGTCCAGGATGGGGAAGGCAATCCTCTGAGCTCATGCTATCTGTGTATTGCCTCCTGGTAGTTGCCCCTCCAGAGGACTTGCGAGTGGCTGGTATCAGCGACAGGTCCATTGAGCTGGAATGGGACGGGCCGATGGCAGTGACGGAATATGTGATCTCTTACCAGCCGACGGCCCTGGGGGGCCTCCAGCTCCAGCAGCGGGTGCCTGGAGATTGGAGTGGTGTCACCATCACGGAGCTGGAGCCAGGTCTCACCTACAACATCAGCGTCTACGCTGTCATTAGCAACATCCTCAGCCTTCCCATCACTGCCAAGGTGGCCACCCGTACGTACCATTACCCTGTCCTGCTTCATTTTTCTTTTCTCCTACATGAGATCATGGGCATTCATGAGAGTACTGGCTTTTCTTAATTCTTCAGGGATGCCTGCAATAGTCATTGCTCTTGAGGGGAAGGACTTCAGACGTGACCCACTTAGGAAAGGGTACATCATTAAAAAGCCACTTCCAATTAAGAGAGTTTCCAAATTCAGACAGTTTCTGTAAATTATAGAACCAAAAGTACAAAAAGTACTTAATTATTGAGTACTGCCTTGTTATAAGCAAGACTCTGATTAGAAGTCAAGTAAAGCATGAGACTTATGCAGAATTTGAATCTAATTAGGGATTCAAAACCAAGAGATAAGAAATAGGATGTATAGTAGGCAACTTCTAAATGATACGTTACAGATGGTAAGTATATAGCAGAGTGGGGAAAAAAATCTTATTTAAAACCACAGCTGACAACATCCACTTTTCCTGATAGAGAGGTGGTATAATTTCTTCACGGTCTTTTGTTTAGCAAAATATCTTGATAGTCCATTTTAGTTATAAAAGTTGAGGCTCTAGAGCATAGTTTGGTAAGATTCAGTGCAAAGAGAGAGAACAAGAGAGACAGAGACAGAGCAAGCTAAACTGTTCTCTATACGAAATAGACAGTTTTTTTTTTCTTCATAACAGGAGAAAACTCCTAGAGGTATGTATCTATATTTTGTATATGTTTATTTAAGTATAGAAAAATATGAAAGATTAGATACGAACTATTAACACTAACTACATCAAAGAGTAAAATATGGAGATAGGAAAGCATTATTATGTTTTTCTTTATATACTTCTGAATTCTTAAATTGTTACAATGAGCCTGTATTACTTTGGAATTTTAAAAACCAAGCAGAGGGATTTAGGTAAGAGAAATTCCCAGCATTTCGGGTGCCACACTACACTCTCATCACCCCAAATCTACTGCAAAACCTGCGTGCACACAAATGCCTGTGTGCCTTATGTGGGAGATTTTTGGTGATATCAAGGAAAAGGAGCTGTATCCGATCAAATTCTGGGAAGAGAGAAGAGAACACCCATACCATGGGGTATGAGTAATGCAGAGATTTCAGCAGTAACAAGAAGTGACCGTGGAAACATAAGCCCCTTAGAGTGCAGACAGCCCCCTGGGTCCGTAAATAGGACTTATCACCAGAGAAGAGATAAGAGACTTGAGTCCATTTCCTGTAGGTCTCAAATGACAAGATGGTATTTGGGTAACAAATGCCATAAAAGTTCAGAAAAATAAAAGGTAGGAAGAGTTGGCCTTGAAGGTTTCATGGAAGCCCAAGGACTTGAATTGAGCTTCGAAGGATATAGGTATAGGGACAGGCAGAGGGGAAAGTCTTTAAAAGGTCATCTTGCCACTTTGCTTTTCAGGTGATAGAAATCCTGTTATAATATTGGTCTCTCCCTATGAATGTTGACTCTTTTAATATGCCTATAATTATCTCTGTTTATATTTGACCCTTTTTATAATTCCTCTGGTGCCTGAGCACTAGTTTTAAATATCTGCAGTGATTGTGCAGAGAGGCAGGTCACCATCTGTTGCTTCTCCCACCTTGCTCTGGGATGAGTCACCACCTAAGTGCCTGGCCTGACTCCCGAGTGTCTCCTCTCTGATCCACACGTTCATGTGGTGATGAGGTTTCCATCTCCTGCAGTGCTTATTGTGCGATTCAGGGCATCCCTCAGGCAAGCTCCCAGGTGACAAGGACAAAATCATGTAGACTCACCTGACATGCCTTCAAGTGGTTTCAGAACCAGCCCTGCCTTTCTACCAAGAAGCAAGAGAAAGCTTCCAAACAGGAAGGATGCGAATCTGTCAGTTTCCCAATGGGAATAGCCCGTGAGAGGCAATGCTGAAATGGGAGCAGGCTCCCCGGAGAATGGAGAAAAGTCATGCTGTCATGTTTCAGGGCTGGTAATTGGAACTCCATTAGGACAAGCACACCTCCACTTCACTGGGCCTGTGCATGTGTGTGTATGTGCGTGGTTGGGGGGGGGGAAGAGGGTGATTAAGAGATGAAAAGTTCAAATAAGACACGTGAGGCAAAGGTACGTGAGGAAGAGAACGATGAGGAAGAAACAACTGGAAAAAGGGAAGCGAAACAAGAGCAAAAATCCCAGTATCTGCTGTTGTCCTTTGTGTATGCCTTTGTTTTGCTTGTGTTCATGAAACTGGAAAATTCAGACCACTCTAGACTTCATGATTTGAGCTAAACAAGATACTCTCCATGCACATCAGATGATCAAGAAAAGCATTCTAGCATTTTTTCTGAAATTGGCTTGCTCCACATCCTTAGTCAACTTTCTCTGGGCCTCCCTTTTCCTGTACATGAAATGGGAGCTCTGACATAAATCATTGTATCTACTGCCTCCAGGATTCCTGTAAAGCCTCTAAAGACGAAGCTCAAGTTCTCTGAAAAAGGCATTAGATTATATATCAAATGCCAAGATTTTTCACATTCGTAAGGAAAGGAAAGTGTAACTTTTGTATTTTAGCATCAACCTAGTATGTAATAGAATGCATACAAATTATTTATATAGATGGTGTCTAAGTTTACGCATGTGTTCCACCAATGCTGGGCACCAGGGCCACGATGCAGCAGGCAGATCCTGCACCTGGAGCTCACTGTGTGCGTAGTTAAGATTGGGACTGTCCACAACATACCACCATGTCCACGCTGTGGAGGGAGTTCACCAGACAAAGCACCAGGCGATGCTCTCTGTCCCTGCCAGGGAGAGCCATGACATTGTCACCTGTGTTGCTATGTTCCAGATCTCTCCACTCCTCAAGGGCTACAATTCAAGACGATCACAGAGACCACTGTGGAAGTGCAGTGGGAGTCCTTCTCGTTCTCCTTCGATGGATGGGAGATCAGCTTCATTCCAAAGGTAATGCTCACCTGTCAGACTGCTGAACAGCCTTATTTGGAGTATTCGTACCTCAATTTGAAATTAGGGTAGCAAGGAAGGCACCACCCAATCTCTCTCTACGGGCCATTAAAGACACCAAGGGGCATTTGTGGGTATCTGGGCTCTAGAACACTTCTTTCACAAAGGGTGCCCCAAGCATGGCACCCTGGCCTTGGAAAACAGGAGGATGCAGGAAGCAGCCACCAGCTCCAGCTCTCTACTGAGACAGTTCTAGGGTTTGGTGAGCTCTAATTTTTGTTAGTATGAAAACCAGGCCCTCAAAAAGTTGGGGCTTCTCTTTAGGACATAAGGAAAGCCCAACCAAATTAGTTCCATAGTCAGTCCCCAGCTTCATTCTGTGCAGACGGATGCACCAAAAGTCAGTTTGCATGGCTTCCGTAGAGATTGAATGTTAGATGCAGCACAGAAGCACCTTGGCTTTCCTGAATTAGTCATAATGAGTCTGTAACCTACTAATTAAAAACAACATTTTCCTTAAACAAATTATATTATTGGTCTGTGAGTTTTAAAGTATCCTAAGATTTCTTTCTACTCTGTAAAGCAGTGTCCTATTAATCCTGAAACTAACTTTTCCAAATTGCCACAGGGACCTGCCTAGTTCTAGTTTTCCAGCATTTGCTGGCCCTGCTGATGTTCTCCCCCACTATACCTCTCAGGGGGGATATAAAGTTCAACCATGCTCCTTCCCTCTGTCTCCATCCTTCAACTTCAAAGAGCATTGTTTTAGTCGTTCATCAGAGTTAATGAAAAATGACCCATTTTTGGATAACGAGATTATGATTTCACCATTCTTTTACTTCAAGATTCTTAGAGCAACGGACTGTTGGGACTACAAGAGATCTTCAAGGTCACAGAGTATGACCCCTCATTTCATGTCTAGTTTAGTTTAGCTTATGAAGACAGGCTTACAGTGAGAACCCGGATCTCTATCTCCTATTCCAGGGCTCTGTTCACTAAACCAGGATGCTCCATTCTCTTATGTGGGTATGGTCATATCTTGGCAAGCTAAATACATCTAAACAGACATTCTATAAAATACTATATGTCTTATCTGAGTTTTAATGGCCGATAAAGTATGGCAGGAAACTGGGTTTACAATAGAGAAGAAAGAATCATGTCACCCCAATATGATATGCCAGGTTCTACTGTTTTTACATCCAAAATGTAAAACTCTAAATAAAACAGGGGCTGGCAAGGGCATGCCAAGATCAAACACATGGCCACATGGAGTAACTATTGTGATCTGTAGATTGAGGCCGTGGCGGGGGGAATATCTATCACACTGATTGATAAGAGTATGGCTATAAATTACATATGGGCACTTTGGGTGACATAAATAGAAACCAAAGAATAAAGGAGAAGGGCAGTGCCACAAAAAGGTCCTTCTTGTCTCCTCCATTTCCAAGGACATTCATAGAAGATCTGTGATTTATGGAGATAGAGAGAGAGCAAGAGAACGAGGGAGAGAGAGGAAGGAAGGAAGGAAGGAAGAGAGAGAAAGAAAGAAAGAAAGAGAAAAAGAAAGAAAGAAAGGGAAAGAAAATAATACATCCTGGACCCAACATCATCAAGTCGCTCTTTTTCATTTCCGTTTCCACCAGTTTGTCTCCTCCCTCTCTCCTTTGTATTTTTCTGTGTTCCATGCTTCCTTTTTTTCTTTTCTTTGAACTTCATAATTGGTTGTGTCGCGGAGTCCTAACTCATCTGAGTGAAAGGGAAATAAGACATTGACAGGTTTGCACCCAATGTAATGCCATGAGAAACTCCAGATACAGCAAAATAACAGTTCTCTCTCAAAACAAAAACAAAACAAAACAAAACTGGGAATGTCTTTGTTTGAACGAGGTCATGTGTGTATATATAAAATCGTTTACACACAAACACCCACAACTATACTCTTCTAAATAGCCAAGGGCATGCTAATCATGATAAATGCCCCTCAAAATAAAAATCTGATGGATGTTAACCTCAACCATCAAACATTCAATCTTTGGCAAGAGCCAAACTGCAACACCTCATGACTAATTTTTTTTTTTTTCCTTTTTTGTCTTTTTTACTGACCGGTAACGGGATCACACCCCTCGGTGCTGCGCCCGCACCGCGCTCAGCCAGTGAGTAGGAACCAGTCTCCACATGGGATCTGAACCCTCGGCGGGAGCACCGCCGCGCTCCCAAGTGGCACACTCTCCAGTGCGCCACCAGGCCGGCCCTCATGACTAATTTTTATTGCCAAACTCAGCAAACTCAGGAGAGGCCAAAGAAATGTTCTTGAAAATTCGTTCTCCATTTGCCAAATCCTCATAGAGTGGTGGCATTCCTCTTGAGCCCTCTGAGAGCTGTTCCTGGCCCCAGACACTTAGCTGTCAGCATGCAGGGAACAGATATAGCCCCATTTTTAATTCCCAGTTCACAGCCACTGTTCCACACCTTTATCTTTCATCGGATTTCTCTCCCAATGACTTTTCTCTTTTGCTTTCTCTGCTTCTCCCCACCCCACAGAACAACGAAGGGGGAGTGATTGCTCAGCTCCCCAGTGATGTGACATCCTTTAACCAGACGGGACTAAAGCCTGGGGAGGAGTATATTGTCAATGTGGTGGCTCTGAAAGAACAAGCCCGGAGTCCCCCGACCTCGGCCAGCGTCTCCACCAGTGAGTGCCTCCAACACTCCTCCCCATTGTGTCACTCAGGAAAAGGAACCACAGAATTGCCCATGAACTTGAAAGACAAAAGAAGTGCTAGGATTCCTCCCAGAGCTAGGACCTAGAGATGGAGCTCTTTACCAGATGCTTAGCTGATTATCTTCCTTACTTCTTATCCTTGCAAGCACAGAAATCTGGGAGAGTGTTCTTGTGATCTTACTCATTAAGAAGCTTCATTTGTCAACAACCTAGTGTCATGAGCTTTGGAACCAGCAAGAGTTGACTTGCTCTCATCTATTGTGAGATTTGGAAAAGGCTAAACTTTCCCAAACCTCAATTCGTTTTACAGTGATGAGCAGTAATACCTCCTTCATTAAGTTGACATGAGGATTCCATCAGATAAAACACACAAAGTGATTAGCCCTGTCTTGATGAGAGTGAGTGCTTAGTGCTTAGTGTGTACACACACATATCCAGAGAACATTTAGAAGTAAGAGCAGGAGGAAAAAAGTCATTCAAAGTCAGCAGGTACAGAGTGGGTCACTGTTCAAGGTGATGACTTAAGTTCATTATTATTTCATCTCCACAGCTGATCTCATTCAAGATTATTATATTTCCAGGACTGATCCATTATCTGTGTCATATTTCACCTTATTGTTATTTTAGCTAACAAAGGATGTCCAACTTCAATGCTGTAAATTAGCAATTGTGATGCATGTGTGTGTGCCCCTCGCCAAGAATGTCTCAAAAGTTATAAATAGCATCTGGTACTATTTTTGGTTCTGATTTTATTGATGGGAGAGCTGAGACTCAGAAGTTAAGCAATTTTTGCTTTCAGTAAGAAACACTGAGAATGGTGAATATTGGTATGACTTTATTTTTCATAAACAGAAATAGCCACCCCAGAAAGCCAGTTGTAAGGACGAGTTGGCCACAAGAGGGAATCACAACACTTTGTAAGGAGACCATGTTCATGGATTAGTGATTCATACTTTGCTACTTGGATCCAAACTAAACAACATCAGGTTATGAGGCTTATGCTCAGTCTAGAAAACACTGATTTATAACTATTGTGGTGTTGGTTTATGTTCCATTAGTGCATGAGTGTTCTATGGGAGTGTCTCCATGCTAGGATCAGGTGCAGATCCAAGCCTCTAATTTCTCCCTCTTCCATGCCTCCAACCAGGGCAGCTTCACCTTGATCTGTTTTATATTTTGTATAGCAATTTAAGATTTTGTTCATTAAAAAAACGTTTTACCAGGCCGGCCCATGGCTCACTCGGGAAAGTGTGGTGCTGATAACACCAAGGCCACGGGTTCGGATCCCATATAGGAATGGCCGGTTGCTCACTTGGTGAGATGATGCTGACAACACCAAGTCAAGGGTTAAGATCCCCTTACCGGTCATCTTTAAAAAAAAAAAAAAAAAGTTTTACCAGCCCCCCCCCCCCCCAAAAAAATGCTTTAAAACCATTGTTCTCATCCAAATATATTTTGAAAGAAAACCCAGAGCCATAAAACCTAAAGTGTTCTGTAGGAATCTCTCTAGAAAGCCAGTGGCTGTAGTTTTCCCACAACTTTTTGTGCTGGAACCTGAAGAGTTGACATTTAATAATGTAGAAGGAGGAAAGCTGTGATACCTTTCCTTGCTATGGGTCACGGCTGACACTCCTATAACAAAAGATAGGTTAACAAGTAAAGCATAACAAATTTATTTAATCAAATTTTCAAGTGACACGGGAGTCTTCAGAAATAAAGACTCAAAAACCTAGGGAAAATTGTCTATTTTTATGCTTCGGTTTGATAAAGAATGGACAGCCAGGTAGAAATATGATTGGACAAAGGGTATGATCTAAGAGTGATAGACTGATTGGGTGGGCAGGGTGGAGAACCCAGCTAGACCTGTCTGCTCAGTTTCTTCTCTCCGTGTAGCATTCCTTCCTCCCAGGTGTGGGCCACAACCCCTCTGGAATGAGGATCTTTAACAAAGAAGGGAGAAGGGAGAGAGTGACTTTTGTAGGTTTTCTGGCTCGCTTTGCAGGAGGTGTTCTAGTTTCTATGGCCCACCTTGGGAAGAGTGATTTTGGTTTCTGTGAATCTCTTAGGGAGGAGAAAGCTGGGCAGGAGACAGGAGGATGGGGAAGGTCAGAAGACCTTGCTCCTGAGGCCCTTCCAATCTCCTTTAATTCAAAGTACTCAGCACATCAGTACTTTGGCGTAGTGTGTTCAGAGCCCCAACAACAGCGTGTGTGGATTCTCCTCTTCTGATATGGACTGTTTCAGGGTCCCCAAGTCATTCCTGTGATTTGATATTAAGAAAGCATTAGTAGAAGACAAAAGGCTAGCAGGAGAAGATGGTTCATAAGAAGACAGAGAACGTTATAGTGAAGAGTCTGTTCCTCCTAAAGTGTTGAGAGTACTTAGAGAAGGTAGTCCAACCTTGCCTTGGTCTCACATTCAAATCACACTCTTACAAAATTTGCAGTATTTGGGGGTTCCTTAAGATTAAAATTAAAAGTTTCAGATCTAGAAATGTGTGGTAAAGCCATACAGGATTTTTTCCAGTTAAGAAAAAAAGGCCCTAGTTAATATTTTGGCATTATATGCAGTCATGAAGAAATGGAAAAACATTTATTCCAATTTACTTTTTGAGTAGAACTTGTGTTTGTTTAGAAATTAGAGCTAAATTGAAAGCAAGCTGATACCTCCTTGATTGGGATGGGACGTTGCTACCAAGTGGCCAGCCAAAGGGCAGAAACCAAGAGAGGCTGCAGAAAGGATGGCTGGCTCCCAACCCTGTCTGCTGTTTTCAGGAAACAATTGTTTAATTATTTCCTTCTGCGAGGGTCTGACCTACACCAGCCCCCTACTGCGGAGCCCTGCGCCCTCATCAGCCACTCGGACTGGCTCCTTCCAGGCAGGCCATTTCGTGAATGCAAATGACAAGACCTCCTGCAGCGAGAGCCCTCTGTGCTACATAATCACATACTAATATGGCCAATCCATTATGATTAGGGTATTTTGGATTTAAAGAGTTGAAGGACAAAAGCCTTATGTGGCTTATGTTGTCGTTTGAGTTTCTACACACCTTTTATTTAAAAAATAAATTTAAAAAAAGCTCCAGTTCATTCAAATGCTTCCCCTTCTTTCTCGTGGATAAAGAGGATCATCCATTGGTTTCATTTACTCAGCGCTCATTAACCGAGTGTCTACCATGTTTCAGGCATTATGCTCATACAGCACTGAGGAGACTCTTTCCCCCATTTCATAATTAAATTAAATTAAATTTTAAAGGCCCAAGTTATCGAAAACCACCAAGTGCAGCATGCTGAAAAGAAACCGTCTGGATGTGTGCTGTTAAATCCCATTACTACCTTATATATGAAAGCCTGGACTTCATTTTAACTCCAAACCAGGTGGCACCAAAATGGTCTGGCGATTTTCATTTTAGCTGGTTCTAGACCAAAAACCCTAAGCTGTTTAAGATTAAATGGGACTGGGCTAGACCCAGAAAGAGGGTGTGGTGGAAAGTTGTGAAGGCCCAACTCTGAAAAACTGAGAGGTCCGAGATCAGCCTGAGACAGTCCCGAGAGAGACACTTCATTCTGGATGCAGAATAGAAAGTGGCTCAGTGTGGACTGGTTAGAAAAAAAAAAAGCCTCAGTCAAGACATACTCTCTGGTAACAAGGAAGATACACTTACTTCAACTAGCTGAAGCAAAAGAGATAATTTACTGGAAGGATATAGAATGTCTCATAGGAACCTCAGGGCCAGAAATGCATCCGGGCCTCACAAAAGACTTGAACCAGCAAACAGAACTTCAGGAATTGAGTTACTCTCTGTATCTTTCTAGAAGCTCCACATGGTCACTCATTTCTGCCTCTCTCTCTCTCCCCACCCCCCCTTCTTTATATCAGATGTTTTCTATTTCTATATGAGTATGGTAGAGAATAACCACACCAGCCCTGCCATACAAGCCCCAACTAATTAGAGAACTAGAGTTTCTGGTTTTAATTACAAACCCTTGAAGAAAATCAATATTAATACTAGTCACCTCCAGCCAGAGGGCATAGTCACATAGTGATGTCAACATGGTGGCCGGGCCTAGTCTTTTAGCAAGTGATGGGTAATTCTCAAAGGGCATATTGGCCATGCAGACGTCCCATGAGGAGTTGAGATCATTTTCTGTTCTCCTCACTAAGCCCTTTCTTTCTCTATTCTCCTTCTACATTCCCTCATGTCCCTTCCCTCCCATCATCTAATTCAATTTGGGCAGGACCCGATGTGGGTGCTGGAACCACAGATGGTGGGCCCTGTAGGAAACCAGCCAGTTTTTCTCGGTGTCCCTCAGCTGCACAGCACCAGAAGCCAGGGCTTATGAGAGACACATGCTGGGGAACCTCAAAGACCTATGTGTGACTGCAGAGCCCTTCCAGCTCAGGAATATGCAAGAACAGGTGGAAAAAAATGACCCGCAAGAAACTGTTTCAAAGCTGGGGTTCTTTTTATTCAAAGGAGCAAGTTTCCCTAGAAGGAATGTTTCATGTTTACAAGTGCAAATGTCTTTTGGGTTTTGCTACAGTCTTAGCAGCTGGGTTGACTAGGCTATTAGTGTGGCTGAGCAGAGACAACTTTTGGATACTCATGATGTCGTCTTAGGCAACCAAGTTGGAAGTCTTGGATGTTTAGACAGGGCTGGTCATTTCCTAGTCTTTCCTCAGGGCTGTAAATAAGGCTAAGGCTGAGCACCAGGCACACACCCCAAGCTCAGTCTTCACTTCTCTGCCCCATTACCTCCAGAAGGAAACAAGGATGACTTTCCCAAGCCAGTAAGTGCCCTTCCCCTGCCAAGACTGGGAAATGCCAGCACCTGAAAACCACAGCCTAGTAAAAGGAGAATTAGACCAAGATTCAGGGAAACTGAGTTCCTTTGTCAGCTCAGCTCCCCTCTTGCCAAACTACATATCCTCAGGAAAGATGTTTTATCCTACTGTGCCTCATTTTCCCCTTCTGTAAAATGGCATCTTAATACCCATCCAGACTACCGTAAGGAGGAAAGGAGAGAGCTGACACTGAAGGCTTATTTCTCAATCCCACTTTTTATTCTATTTGATCCTTCTCATTCAGTCATCGACGGGCCCACGCAGATCCTGGTTCGAGATGTCTCTGACACCGTGGCTTTTGTGGAGTGGACCCCACCTCGAGCCAAAGTCGATTTCATTCTCTTGAAATATGGCTTGGTGGGCGGGGAAGGTGGGAAGACCACCTTCCGGCTACAGCCCCCCTTGAGCCAATATTCTGTGCAGGCCCTGCGGCCTGGCTCCCGCTACGAGGTGTCGGTCAGCGCGGTCCGAGGGACCAACGAGAGCGATTCCACGACCACCCAGTTTACTACAGGTAAGGGGGAGGGGGGTGGGGGGGTGGAGGCCACTGGAGTTGTGGTCATGGCAGGAGGAGTATGGGTGGGGTGAGAGGAGACGTGCTTGGGCCTCTGCGTGATCACAGACACTGCAAGGAGGAAGCGAGAGGCTCCAGGCTCCTGCTGATGCAGACCCCACAGCACAGAGGGGAAGCAGTCAGTGCACCTGCAGCAAGGAGAGCTGGCTCTCATCCTATCTCTGCTACCAGCCAGATCTGTGACTTGATATAAGTCCCTTCACCCTGAGGGTCTCACATTTCTCAGTTGTACAATGACAAGTTTGTCTCGAAGACATCTAAGCATCCATATTGCTAGCCCAGATGACAATTCTGAGAGGGTTCAAGAGAAGGTGCCCCTTCCTCAAGATACTTTATTGCCATTTGCTGGAAATTGTTGTAATAATTCTATAAATCTGCAATGACTACACCACCATGGTGGTGCATCATGGCATTGCCCAAAGCCCACCTGCACAACCCCAGCAGACCTTCTGACAGATTCTGTGGCTCACTTGCCATGTGGAAGTGCTAACAATAAGGCTCATATGAGGCCTGATTCCCATAGATGGGAGGCTGGAAAAAGCCCATAAAAATATCCCCTGCCTTGCTGTGATGACCACCCCCCTTTCCCAAGGCTGTTGAGACCTTTAAAGAACTTCCCGAACAGTCAGAAAAGGCCAGGTCCCAGCATAACTTGCTCCCTGACCCTCAGTTCCCATCAGTCTGTCCAGTTAGTGGGCAAGTAGGACAGGCCCCATCCAAAAGACAGGTTTCCTGGCACCCTTACTGGGTCAACAGGGACCTGTGATCAGATTAGTTATTGAGTCTCTAGCTAATCCACATTCTCTGTCTCAGCCTCTCTGCCTTTGGGAGATCACATGTCAAGGAATGTCTCTGCCAACTCACATGTTGTCCCAGGGATCAAAAGAAACTGATAGCATCTATAAGATCTAAGAACAAGCATCTTCTGACAGGGTAAATTAGGAGAATCACTAATTCAATCATCCTATCCTGGGTTGCAGCATGAGAGCCAATTACAGGATAGAGTAAGTCTAGAGGCTTCAAGGAGGCTCAATAAATAGCATCCCTCTGCTCTTCCTGTGTTTAAAATCAACTGATAGGTAAGACAAAGAGTAAGACAGATGGACGCCAAAGTATCTTCTAGATTGGAGTATGTAGCTCAGGGTGACAGCCAGATGGGTTTGCAAATTGAATGGCCCCTGTGGACCTGGGCAAGTCTCCCCATGGGGCAGAAGGTGGGAGACTACTCAGGTCCAGACTATCAGCATGGAGAAATAGGCAATGGCTGATCCCTGGGGGCAGCCCGTCCCATGGGAGAGAAGAGCGGAAGGGCCATGCCCAGGTCCTGCGGTGAATCTCACCATTTAGGTAAGTCCATCTTCCCCAGTAAAAGAAAGAGGCCAGGAGTCTTATGATAGGCCTCCTCCCCCCACGGAAGGAAACATCAGGAGGGGGAAAAGCTTCCCCCCTAAAAGGAAGCAAGTATAGACATTGATGAGCTGGAGAAGGCAGGGTTTGATTCTGAAAGGGATCCTTTTAGGATTTCTGTCCAACCCCCTTCCCACCTCAACCCAGGGGGTGGCCAGTGGGATTTTTCACCAAACATATCTTGGGATCCCCAGTGACTGAGTGTGCTCCTTGAAAAAAAAACTAAATTCTGCCCCTATTTCTTTCCTTCTTCTTCACTTAACCAAAAATGTTTAGAACAGATCATGAGGAAGGACATCACACGGTGTCCCTTCTTGGCTTATTCAAGGTCAGCCTTTCCTCCCCACCCCCACAACACCACTCACTTAGGGTGGGGGTATCTCCTGTGGGCTGTGAGTCCTGCATTCTATTCCTAATTTCAAGATAGTTTGTGTTTGAAAAGTGGTTTCTTTGTGCTCTGCTCTGATAAGGAGTTTGAAGGAGAAGAGAGCTCTTGAGCAGTGTGATGAAAAGCAAATTGTTGATGTCCAGGCCGACAGGATGGAAGCAGGGTTGGCCAGTGGCCCAGGAAAATTCCAATCCAGACAATTCACATTCCACCTCCTAGGAGCTCCCCCTGAGTTTCAGTTCGTCGCTGTGTGATTCTCTGTTTCCGGTTGCCAGGTAAATTGGCAGCAGTTAGGTGGCTGCCTTCTCAATGCAGCCTCAGCCTGCACCTCAGACCCGCTCCCCTCTGCTCCAGGAGGGTGAGGAGGAGGAAGGGCAGAGAGACAAACAACTCTGGAAACAGATCGTCTAGGCCCGGGGTTGGCAGGTGCAGTTGAGTGATGAGAGGGTGCCCAGACCCTCACAGCAGGGCCCTCAGTCCTTTCAGAACTCCACTTAAATTCAAATTAACCAAAGAGCTTTTCCAGGTGATGGCTTCCACAATAGGAGTGCACTAATTGCACAGGCAATTAAAACAGAGATTTGCTTCCCGCATGGTGAGTGGGATATTTGCCTGGTCATAGAGCTGCTCTGAAAAAGGAAAGAGCCCTGATCGAAGCACAGCAAGGCTGGTGACTGGGGAGAAGCCAGCCCTAGGAAACCTGGAGGCCAATCTCCACACCCTCCCTCCCCTCAGCAGCTCTGGTTTCAGTTGCTCTAATGGAGGGGGTGGGGGGAGCTCCTGGGACTGTTTTCTCTCCACCAAAGACCTTCCCTTAGCCCATATCCCTCAAGGCACCAAGCGCAGGCAACAGGGCATTTGGCCAACAGGAGGTTGCTGCTTTGACTTCTCTTTAATGCTGATATGGGTTGAATTGTGTCCCCTGAAAAGATGTGGAAGTCTTAACCCTCAGTACCTGTGAATGTGACCTTATTTGGAAATAGGGTTTTGGCAGATAAGTAAATTAAGATTAGATAATTAGATAATATGACCGTGTCCTTGTAAAAAGGGACTATTTGGACACAGAGACAGATGCGGACAAGGAGAATGCCATGTGGAGATGAAGGCAGAGACTGGGTGATTCTTCTATGAGCCAAGAAATGCCAAAGGTCACCAGATGGTCACTGGAAGCCAGGAGAACAGCGTGCAACAGATTGCCCCTCCCAGCCCTCAGAAGCAAGCAGCTCTGCTGACACCTTGATCTCAGATGTCTGACAATAAATTTCTATTGTTTAAGATACCCAGTTTGTGGTACCTTGTTACAGTAGCCCTAGAAAACAAATAGGAAGGCCCAAGTCACAGCAGTTCAAGCCCCCACCTGCTTGGCAATGATTCTACTCTGGGATCCTCCAGGAAATTCTTTCGCAAGTTCAACATGGATGGCACCTGCCAACTCAGCAAGATTCTGGCTGCAGATGGCAGAAAGGGCTCCTGCCCTTGAAAGACCAGCTGCCCTCAGTCAAAGCTGTTCTCCCTGCACCACCTCACCCAAGCGTCTTCTAAGCCCACAGCTACAATATTTAACAAGACTCTGCTAAAGGCTTTAAGGTAGCAAAGAAAACATACAACTGATAATATTTATTTAGTCACTTAGCATGTATGTTTTGAACACCTACTGGGTACCAAGCACTGTTCTAGGCACTGAGGCTACAGAACAAATAAAACAGACAAGATCCTACTTCACATGAATTACATTCTAGTGGGGAAACTGGACAATGAGGAAGAAAGGAAACATACGTGATCACTTCAGTCATGAGTACTGTGATGAGAAGTGGAATGGATGATATAGAAGGAAGGCCACATTGGATGAAGGGTTTGGAAAGGTCTCTCTGAAGAGGTGACATTTTAACTAAGTCCTAAGTGAGCTAAGCCATGTGAGGACCTAGAGAAGAGCATTCCAGGCAAAGGTGATAGCCAGTGCAAAGACCCTGCGGTAGGAATAAGCTTGATGTGTTTCAGGAGTAGAAAAGCCGGCCCGGTGGCACACTGCTACAGTGCGCCGCTTGGGAAGCGCGACGGCGCTCCCGCCGAGGGTTCGGATCCCACATACAGACCGGCCGCTCACTGGCTGAGCAAGGAGCGGGGGCAACGCCGAGGGTTGCGATCCCGTTGCCGGTCCCGGTCCGGTGCGGGCGCGACACTGAGGGTTGCGATCCGTTGCCGGTCACGAAAAAAAGACAAAAAAAAAAAAAAAAGAAAAGAGGCCACAGAAAAAGAAATACCACATGTTCTCACTTATTGGTGGCAGGTAAAAATAAATAAATAAATTCCCTCACACACAAAAAAAAAAACCGGGGGGTGGAGGAGAAGAAGTTATAACAAGTACAATTTTTTGAAGTTGTTACAACAAGCAAACAGAAAGGACATTGTTGGGTGGGAGGGAGGAGAGGGGGGAGGGAGGGAGGTTTTGGTAATGGGCTATAATAATCAACCACATTGTATATCGACAAAATAAAAATTTAAAGGAAAAAAAATAAAGAAAGAAAGAAACAAACAAAGGAAAAAAATTATGTATATATATTACTTTGAGAAATAAATTTGAGTTTAAAACCATCAAGTTTAAAAATAAAGAGATGCAGGGCTGGCCCGGTGGCGCACTGCTACAGTGCGCCGCTTGGGAGCGTGGCTTGAGCAAGGAGCGGGGGCAACGCCGAGGGTTGCGATCCCGTTGCCGGTCCCGGTCCGGTGCGGGCGCGACACTGAGGGTTGCGATCCGTTGCCGGTCACGAAAAAAAGACAAAAAAAAAAAAAAAAGAAAAGAGGCAAGAGTGTTACCGGATGATGTCTGAGAAGGAGGCAGGGCCAGACCACACAGATCCCTGCAGACCATGATTAGGGGTTTGTTACAGGGAGCAACAGGAAAGTTTTAAGGAGAGGAATCACTTGATCCAATTTATGTTTCAGAGTCTAGATATGGCTATTACCGGAGTCCTCAGTCCCAAGTCCCTCCGCAGGACCCCACTAGACAGCTGTCTTTGCCTCAGGCCTGTCCTGCTGATGTGTCGCAGACACCAGCTCAGCACCCACCCACGGGGTGTCCTGCAGCTTCCCCTCCTAGAGGTCAGGCTTCAAGGTCAGGGGTAAAAGAACGACAGGACCCGAGCTGACAGTTCACCGGAGAAGTTCCGCTTTATTTGAGGGTGAAGCATACATTTATAGAGAGCTGCGTTCTGGGAGAGGGTGGTTAGTACGTGGGGCGGTGGCTGATTGGTCGGAAGGGCGGGTGATGATTTTGATAGGCCGTACTTTGGCGCCGGCGGGAACGTTAGGACCCGGAAGAGAAGCCGGAAAGGCGCCATGTTTTAGGGAATGTCTCCTTTGGGGTTTTATGGGGCCCTACAAGGGGGAGCAAACAATGTCACCTCATGTTACACATCTCCCTGTGTAACAGAGACTCGGAAAAGGATTACTCAAAGCACCATGAATGTGTTGAGAAGCCCAGAGGGACTGCACCTCAGCAACTCCTCGGTTAGAAGGAGAAAGCTGAATGTAACAGCACCGATTCAAAGTTAGCTTCTGTTTTTTTATTGTAAAGACAAGGAAGTTTCACAAGAAAATTCAGTTGATTCAATCATTACAAAAGGACATAAGGACATGGGCAATGCTACAAAAGTTATCTATGGCTAAGTATACCTTAATAATGGAAACTAGTAACATCAGTAAAATTAACAATGTGACATTCCAAAGTACAATTAGTGAAAAGCTAAGTTGGTCAAACTGGCTCATTATCTACAGTATGACCTCTCCTTAAGCAAAAGTTACATTCTAATGATAAAATCTAAATACAATTATCTCTAAAGTTTCCCCCAACAGACAGCTTGCCCCTAGCAAACATTTTTTCCACAACTTTCCCCTCAGTAATTCTTAAAATCTCCTAACAGGATCTGTAAGACAACCACTTGTCATCTCTAAAAACATTAAAAAACATTCTTAAAATCTCCTAACAGGATCTGTAAGACAACCACTTGTCATCTCTAAAAACATTAAAAAACATACAAACAGTGATTAAGAGTTGATTAGATGGGCTTTGGCCACACTATCTGTGGGCTGTGGCCCCCTGTCCAGGACTTTTGCCCCATGCATGCATTTACCTAAAAACGCTATTCTAAAATCAAATGAGAATCTAAGATTTCTAACCCCTCAACAACCTCACTTCTAAGATCTACCATCCAAGCCCTCGTTCTAAGACTTACCTCTTTTATGGTCCTTGACATTGGAAATGTCTGGTCCTTTTAGAGAAAACACAGGCCCCTATCCGCAGGGCACAGGCCCTATGACCAAAAAACAAAAACCATAGTCTAACATTTCCGAGGTGTGAGTTTTTTATTGATGAAGAACACTAGGTACAGGTCTCAACCTTAACCCTAACTCTAACATTTTTCTGCTCCAGTTCAGTTCAGGCCATGCATCCCAAGCCCAGTCTGGTCCCTATGACCATCTGCTCCCCACGCATGCGATTCAGGGGCGGGTGGTCCCAGCCGTCCCTCCACACGTGTGTCTATCCAAGCTCTTCTGTCCATCCAACTGCTGGAGAGAGAGCACACACCTTATCTGGTTTGCTAAAATACATTGAGTGAGAAGACTTTTCTCAGAAAAATAAGCTGCAGGGACATAAATCTGCTAAAAGATTCACCCAATTTGCATCACTAAACAGAACACTTCTCACTCCCAAGCCTCTGCATTCAGATTGATTCACAGCATTCCAGTCTTCCACAAGAACAACGGTGGATACTTGCCTCGCATTTATTTGCAAATTAAAACAGTCCACGGAGGTTTTCTCAGAACAAATGGTTCACTCCAAAGTGAAATTCAAGCCTCAAAGACAAGAACTATCTGGAACTTTTTAAGTGGAAGTTTTTCAGGGCAGTACCTTATTACACTGCAAGTTGTTTCTGCCCTGATAAGCCTGAGGAGATGGCCAGTCCTGGAGAGAGAAGCAGCCCCCCAGGACTGTGGGAGAGAACCCAGTGCAATGCTTCTTTCATGGCTTCAGAATCCTTGGATTCCCAGAGAGCAAGTGTTGGGAGTGCCATGCTGGTGAACCTCAGGAAGAGCTTCGGTGGCAACAGGCAGTGAGCCATCTTGGGCACCTGTGTTTGCACCAGGCACCGGGCCACACAGTTCATTTGCATAGTCTATCTGTACTGAAGGAAAGTGAGCTGAGATGCTGGGTACCGTTCAAGCTCTATTAAAGAAAGAAATCTGCCAGGCTGTACTCAAAATGGAGGACAGCCCGGGGCTGCCCTGAAAATGGGGGACAGCCCCAGCAATGGGTTTGCAAGAGTTTATATTAGCTTTTGGGCATGAAATGTATGGGGTAGGGACCATTAGGTTGATGTAACTGGGTGGAGAGCTGAGATGCTGGGTACCGTTCAAGCTCTATTAAAGAAAGAAATCTGCCAGGCTGTACTCAAAATGGAGGACAGCCCGGGGCTGCCCTGAAAATGGGGGACAGCCCCAGCAATGGGTTTGCAAGAGTTTATATTAGCTTTTGGGCATGAAATGTATGGGGGAGGGACCATTAGGTTGATGTAACTGGGTGGAGAACTGCACCAATGCAGAAGTGGGAAAGTTGTTTCTAAGTCAGGAGGCTTCTCCTAAAGGGAAAGGGGGAGGGTCTGGGTGCTGGAGTGGAAGACGAAGCTGGCTGCTATTTTGTGCTGGTGCTTATCTAAGATGGCGCTGGTTATGTTGCAGATCTATATGTACAAGCACCTGAAATGTCAGAATTATCTGCCCCCTTTACAGAGGTGGCCATCAAGGCTCCGTGATATTCAAAGACTTGTCCATGGTCCCATCACTGGGTCAGAGCTGGGAATGAAACCGAGGCCTGACTCCAAAGCCCACACTCATTTCACTGCCTCACATCCTTTAAACATGTCTTAATTTTCCAGCCCACAAAACTTCCGGCAGTGTCTGTGCAAGTCAGCCCAGGGGAAGACAGTTTATGCTTCAAAATCTTGATATGAGCCATCTTCTTTTTGCTTAGTGGTCAAATTGGATGTCACTCTCTTCCACCTTAATCACTTAGGAGCCATCTCTGATTTTCTTCTACCAGGGTTTCCCATGCTTTATTTTTAAGCTTGTGATATTAACTGGTTCATTTTAAAGTTTCTAGAACACTACTGGAATTCTTGAACAGAAATGGGAGAAGCATAAAGTGCAATGATATCTGACTTCCAAGTAAAACTCTCTAATCTGCCCAAGGAATTTGTCACGCTAGACCAAAAACCCAAGGGCAGCCTTGCATGTGAGGCAGGGGGACAGGGGTGGGCGCTCTCACCTGAAAACTTTTTAAGGTCTAAGACACACCACAAATGTGATGTTGGTGTTGTCTGTCTATTTCTAGAGATTGATGCCCCCAAGAACTTGCGGGTTGGCTCCCGCACGGCAAGCAGCCTTGACCTCGAGTGGGATAACAGCGAGGCTGAGGTTCAGGAGTACAAGGTTGTGTATAGCACCCTGGCTGGTGAGCAATACCATGAGGTGCTGGTCCCCAAGAGCATCGGTCCAACCACCAGGGCCACCCTCACAGGTGAGTAAGACCTATCTCTTGGGGGCTCGTAGGTCACTGAGTCTACACTCTCACAGCTCTCTCTCTAACCTACCCACTCCATGTCTAACCCATCGCAAATTGTATTGATTTAATCTTATGTATCTATCAAATATGTGTCCACCGTACTGCCATCTCCTGGTCTAAACTACTATCACCTCTTACCTCCACCACTGCAATAACCTCCCCACATTCTCTCCTGCCCTGTCTGTCCCACTCTACACTCCATCAGTGGTCTTCTCAAAGTGCATTCCTGATGATGCCATCACATTGTGCATACATTCCAGGGACTTCCCATTGCTCTTAGGCTAACCCCAGACCCTTAGAGTGGCCCAGCAGGCCCTGCCTGGTTTCCACGCCCCACTGCCCCACCGGTGCTCTCTGTGCTTCAGGCCTGCAGTCTGCTTCTTTCAGTCCCTCCTGCCGCAGGGCTTGGCACATGCTGTTCCCTCCCCAACAGGCACATCTACCACCCTCTTTACCTAGTTGACATTGGCTTCCCTTGCAACTCCCAGCCATTTGTCACTTCTCAGGGAGCCTCTCTTGTTCCCGGCCAAGGTCAGAGCTTCCTGTCCTGCACTCACCCTGCCAGTTACCACCTACTTCTTAGCACTCCTCACATTGGCATTTTACATATGTGGGCACAACTATTTGATTTCCAGTCTCCCACCCTAGATCTAAAGCTCTGGAAACAGCTTCCCATATTTGTTTCTGCTCATCATTGAATCCCTAGGGTCCTGCACAGTGGCTAACACGTATAAGGTCCTAGAATGAATGAATACATGAAACTGCAAAAGTTCCCTAGGACTGGAGCATAGGCTGCAAGAGGCCAGGGATGAGATGAGATCCTGGTCATGCCTTACACCCTGTAAAGGGTTTGGGTTTATTCTGGAGGGCAGTGGGGAGTCACTAGAGGATTTTCAACAAGGCAGTGCAATGACTAGATTTGTACAGAGGAGGGCAAGGCCAGAAGCAGGGAGACTGGTCAGGAGGGTGTTGCTGGAGTCAAAGGGGGAGATGATGGTGGTGGACTAAGGCAGTGCCTTCAGCCACTTGGTGCCTGTTGGGGAGTGTTCTCTGTCCTCTCGGAGGTATGGGACCCTGTCAGTGCTCCTCCTGGGGACTTTGGCACACCCATCCAAGGAAACCTACCTGCTGGACTCACCAAAGGGTGTGGAAATGCACGGTGTGTTAGTCCATTTCTGTTGTTTGTAACAGAATACCTGAAACTGGATAATTATAAGGAAATGAAATTTATTTCTTACAGTTTGGAGGCTGGAAGGCCAAGGTTCAGGGAAAACATCTGGTGAGGACCTTCATCATAGCAATGCAGGGTGTCACTTGGCAAGAATGGGCTGAGCAAGAGAGCTAACCTCCTCACTTGCTCTCTTTTTAAAGCCATCACAACCACAACCATTGCTGCATGAATGGATCAATCCATACACAAGGGTGCAGTCCTCACAATGTAACCACCTCTCAAAGGCCCCACCTCTCAAATGCTATAATAGGATTTTGTGCCCTCTTAACACTGTTACAATGGAGATCGACTTTCCGCCACATGAACTTTTGGGGGACACGTTTGAACCATAGCACGGGGCATGGTTTTCAGATGAAAGAGATGCTGTGTGAGGTAGTTGTGGACCAGGGGCTGCCAGTGTGCTCAAGACAGAGATTCTGTTTAACATGTGTCTTGGCTTTCTGCAAAAGTATTTGCTGTCTTAGTAGACAAGGGATGCACAGCGAAGAGTGCGTACAGTAAACAAAGGCAGTATAATCAAAGCTGTTTTTCTCCCAAGCTGAAATCCCGGACCGCCTTGCCAAATGAGGCCAGTTAAAGTAAATATAACAAATGGCTTTTCCAGACAAACACACTCCTGAAAACACTGCAAGGAGATGGAAAGATATGCTGAGAAAGCAGGTCAGCGAGGGTGAATTAGACATAGAGAGGACAGACCAGCTGGCGTAAGGGCCTGGCAGAGATCTGAAGACAGTCACAAAAATTAAAGCTAAACAAAAAACTGAAATGATACAGGAGGGAACAGATTCTAAACACAGCCCATCCACGCCTACAGCTGCAAGCTGATTTGCAATTAGCAGTTTTACAAAACTGATGGCTAGTTGTTTGGTTGGAGGATACACCATAAAATCATGAGAGATATAGAGAACCCAGTCATGTCCTAGTTATTCTCTCACTGCCAGGAAAAAAGGAGATTCTACATTCATTGATCATCTATCTTATTCCAGGCACCTTCACATAGTTATAGCTTATTTAATCTTCACAACAACCATGTGAGATAGGTATTGTCAGCATCCCCATTCTACAGATGAGGAAACTAAGGCTCGGGGAGTTTGGAAACTTGCCCAGGTTCACAAAGCTAGCGAGGGGCACAGCTGTGATTCAAAGCCAGTTCTTCCAAGTCCCAGCTGGAAGGCTTCCCTTCCATGGCTGCTTCTCTCAAAGAAGTAAAATAAACGGGACAGTCCAAATTTAAATGCTGCAGACCTACAAGGGCTGGGAAAATTATTACTGAGTAGTGCACTTAGGTTGATTTTTTGTGTTACAGTGGGGCTCGTGAAATCATACACACACACACACACACACACACACACATCACATCACATCACATAATTATCCCAGGGAGCTACTGCTGGGGAGATTTATAAAAGAAAATAGCTTTACGTGATTTAAGAAGGGATTTATAGGCATGTGAGGAAATCGCATACGTCTGTACTGGCTGAGACACGAGTTACGAGCATTGCTCACTCTCCTGCAGCAGTATCTGGGGGAAGAGAGGTAAGGGCCATGAAGAATAGAACGGGGAAAGGGAGAAGCTTGATCCCAGCTCTAAGCAGGTGTCCTTTCTCCCTCATTCCCCAACCTGAGCCCTAAGAAGGAAGAGTTCTTCAGCCTCTGTGCCTGTGTTCGGCCCCAGTCTTGTTTGAATGCTTTGCTCTGTGCCACATGTTAAAAGTCCAGACTCTGTCTCCAGGTTGGTCACTTTCTGTGGGTTTGGGCAACTGACTTAACCCCTCTAAGCCCTCTGTTTCTTCATCTGTAAAGGGGGAATGATACCACTTACCTCATAGTGTCAAAATGAGGAGGTCTGTGAGCTCACCGATGGTTTAGGATGACTTCCTTTAATGAGGTGGCACAGTGGTGTAGACCCTTGCTTCTCAGAGTGTGACATGGCATCCACTGCATGGGCATTGCCCTGAGAGATGTTAGAGCCTTGTCCCCACAGATCTACAAATCAGAGCCTGCATTTAGAAACCCCCCACATAATTCATGTGCACATTAGTGGGCGAGAACTTTTGAAGTCACCCCACTCAGGTTTGACAGCACCCTGGTAGGTGTGCATCCTTGGGCAAATTTCCTTGTCTGAAGGACATCCTGTGTATGTCCTAGAGCTGTCGTGAGGATTAAATGAAATCATATCTCTGCACATAAGCACTTAGGATGGAGCCTGGCACACAGGGAACACCCAGTATTTGTTTGATCTGTTTCCCACAAAGCTCAGACCTGGATCCATGGCAGCCTGGCCTTTCCCTGGCACAGTTCAGGCACCCTCTATTTTCATAACTGACTCTTGACCCTCAAAGTTGGATGACACCTGCATTTGCTATTCCCCGCAGAAGCCCTTGTCTCAGAGGCCACATTTTTCCTCTTTGCTGTGGAACCCAGGTTCTTTCTGACTCTCAGGTCTCTGAGTCACTCAGAGGGCTCACTGCAAGCACCCCCCCCCCCAACCTCCTCCTTCACAAGCCTTGCCCTTTGCAACAGAGCTCAGGATGGGCACAAAGTACTAAACACTCTTTCCCCATTATTCTCTGTAAGCAATGCCCAGAGAATTCCCTCTGGAGTACGAATTTGTTTCTGAACAATAGATTCTGTGTCTGCCATGATTTTTTTTCTTTCTCCTTGCTAGTGGCTTCTGTGTCCTTAGTGATGAGTCTTTTTTTTAGGCTCAGCCTCTTAGGCCGGATGATGTCTGCTTGGCCCCTGTACCATTCCTGTAGTCCCAAAGGGGCCACCAAGTGTCACACACCTTACAGATTCATCAAGGTGCCCCCAGATTAGAACTTGACACCATGTAACAAGGACTGGCAGCACTGCTCGGCTTTCTGGGTAGTAACAAAACCCAGTAAACCATATAGAAAACCCCTAATAGGGAGAGGGAGGGAGATAGAGAGAGGGAAGCAAGGAGACTCTCAGTGCCTAAAAGGAATTTAGTCAAAATACCAGCCTCCCTGCCTGGGACTAATGAAAATTGTAAACACTACCCTGGCCTTTGTGTCTGAGGTGACTCCTCCAGTCTGTCATCAGAAGGGCGCCTGGCTGCCGTGTTTTCCCAGGAGGGGAGAGGGGCTCACCTCAGTCATCTACACTTTCCCACCTGGTCCTCCCTCATCAACAGAGCCCACATTTGAGGGTCCATGAGACCAGGACACAGGCAAAAGGAGCTGTCTCTTATGGCCATGTGGGCACTGGGCTCTACCCCAGTGCCTCCCTCACTCACTGCAGGGTGCCCTTGTGTGCCTCATGGTGGCAGCTCCCAACCAGCCGCCTCCCCCTGCACCTCCAGTCAGCAAGCTGCTAATCAGAAAAGTTACCAGCAGGGCCTAGGAAGCCTGGGGGCTTGAAGACTCCTGCAGACATGAGGCAAGGGAGGACTACAAGAAAACCCAGACTCCTAGCCAGCCGTGCACACACACTCACATACATACATACGCACGCACACACTCACTCACACTTGCCAGGCTCATGTCTGCACGCGTGTCCCAATCAAGCTCTGCGAGCTGCCACCTTCAAGGCCTGTGGGTGCTGGGGTCACAGAATGGGGGCCACACACCAAACCCCACATTTTTTCCTCAGGGCCCAGATGGGGATCTAGTGGCAAGAAGGTGGGCTCCTCAAGGTGCCCAGGCAGGCAATGTGCTTGTCCACAGGAAGACTTTCCGTGAAGAAACCCGAGACTCCACAAGGAGTCCAGCTGGCAAATCTGTGCTGACCAAGGCGGTCCATGTCCACATCACCCTGTCTGCACTCCCCTGACGCACCAGCGCACAAACCCCAAACTGAGCGCCAGACCCGGCTCTTCTGAGGATGAGGGGTCTGGGCGCTGGGCCTGGGGGCCAGGGCCAGACGGTGCTCAGCCTCCTTCGGGTGAAGTCACAGTGCCCCCAAGTGGTCACTCTGATAAGACACCATCTAAACAAGGTGCCACCTTCTGGGGGGCAGGAAGGTGGAGGGTGGACTACAGAGACCCAAGTGGAAGAGGAGAGAGCTGGCAGAGGCTTCTACATGCCTCCTCCTCAGAGTCTGGACATAAGGGCGTCTGTCCCTTATTTGTGCTAAAAGTCTGGAGAAAAGGGAACTAGGAGAAAGCCAGGTGGGAATGCTTCAGCTTCTGCTTCAGCTTCTTCAGCAGGGAGTGCTTGTTTACAGTAAATACCCAGAAACGGGATGTTCCCGTAGCACAGGGGGTGGGTGATGAGCCTGTTTTTCATTAATGTCACTGGCAACAAGAAAGTTCCATCTGAGAACATTCCCTAGTATATTATTTTTCTTTTTAAATATGGGTTTGTTGGGCCAGTCCTTTCCTTAAAATCAGGATGGAATTGACTGCTTCTCTTGATACTTGAACATCACGCACACCCAAAAAAAGCAGGAGATGTCCTTGAAAGGTTGACTCACTCAGGGAACCCTGAAGAAGCACCTCCATTATCCAAAAAGGTAAGGGTGGGGAGCCTGGGAGCTTAGATTTCCATTTAACTGAAAAGTAGATTATTGCCTATCTGGTGTGATTTCAGAGGCTCTCAGAAGATCCTGTGTCCCCAGATATCTCCCCATCTATGGAACCTCTGCTCTCCAAATTCCACCGTTGGAAAATTTTCACATGAGGGGACCTACATTAGGTCCCTGGTTTTCATAAATAATGTTGCCAAGCCTGCCTTTAAATCTGCTACTCCCTCTGCCTGGAATGCCTTCTCCACAGACCTTTCAAAACCCAGCCCAGATATCCTCTCTTGGAAGTCTCCTCAACACGCTCCACCACCACTATGCTGCTTCTGTGCTGCATATATTTTTTCACTATGCCATATACTGAAAAAAAAAAAAAAAATTCAAATCCTTTGGCCCAAAGTGAGGAGACTAATATGAAAACTAACAATAATAATATAATAATATATTGATATAAAAACTAAGAGACTGACTGCAAGCTCCTTGGGGGCAGGGCCCTCAGTGGGTCCCTCTCTGTGAAGGCAGGTGTTCAGTGCACTAGGGCCAATCAAGTCCCTAACCCCAGTCTGGTAGACTTGAGTGCCAAGACACTTGAAAGATGAGCCCAAAGGGTCCATATTTCCACATGTCCACCTGAACCCAAGCAAGCCTGTGGACCCCAAGTGTCTCATCCACGTTTTTGCTGGCAAAAGACAGCAGTCTTGGTTTCTTGGGCCTCCTTCTTCCCACCACTTTCCCAGCTAGCAGCAGCAAGCTGAAGAAGAGGTTTCCCGAATGGAGGCAGGGGGGTGAGGGGGGTCATTCTGACTTTATCACCATGGTCCTTGCCCTGCAGGTGGGAAGGTGCTAGCCCCCATTCTTCTCTAGCCCTAATTAATCTGTTACTGCTTGCCATGCCCCATTCTGACCCCCAGAGAAGTGCATATTTCCTTCCCTCTTTCTTTCCTAATATAGCTAGCTTTCAAGGGTCACCTCCAGTCCCTTCTCTAGAAAGCCTTGCCTGGCTATTCCAGCCCATGCTGATCTCAGACCCCTTTGGAATGGCTCTTAGCAGCCCACGATGTAGAACCAAATCACTCTCAAATTCCAATTTGCTTACTCCCTTCCCCCCTACCAGCCCGTCAGGGGTTTTAGGGAAAGGAACCAAGCTATGAGGTATCAGAAAGAATAAGGAATTTGGGCTCCATACCTAGTTTTATTGTGTACAATTTCAAGAAAAGATTCATATTATCTTTTAATTCCGTTTTCCTGCAAACTATTTGAAGTGCCCACATATTCATTTTATAACCTGGGTCAAGGTGTGGACTTCTCTGAGCATCTGTTTGCTCATCAGCAATACCCTTTCAGCAGAGCTGCCAGGGAATTAAATAGGAAAACATACACGGATCTCTAAGAAGCTTAGTTATAACTATACAACTCTTTATCAACAGACATTCAAAACTTCTCCTTCATTTTCCCCCTTCCTTTCTTCTCTCCGTTTCTTCTTCGTTATCCTTCTAAATTACCTAGTGCGTGTAGCTCAGTGCTTGACGTATTATGGGCATTCAATAAATCATTAACTTACTTTTTCAGTACAGATTCCTTTTTATCCCCCAAAGGGCAAGGGTGATGTCTGTTCAGCTCTCTCTGGTATCCCCAACACACAACCTCATGCCCGACACAAGGGAGGTCTTCAATAATATGTGTCAAGTGGATAAACTAGGTGCCTCGGGGGTTCAGAGGAGAATGGGTGTGAGGTAAGAGTTGAGAAAATTGTCAGCCTCCAAGCTGAGCAAAGAAAGTTCTGTAAGGATGGAGAGTGGTGGTTTCCTATGGGACGAATTTTCAGAGCTATCGTTAAGAAAAGAACAGAGCCATTTATATGCTACCACTTGCAGGAGTTGGATGGGAGGATAAAGGGCGCATTGACAGAGAGCAATGTGATCTTTAAAAAGAGAGAAATCCCTAGGAGTACTCAGAGTGCTGATATATAAGTGTACTGAATGTGCCTCGGATACACATTTTCTTTGCCAATGGAACTGTATTTTACCTGCTGGCGAAGAGCAACAATTCACTTGTAGCTCAGGAAGAAAGCTGCTGGAAATCAAAGGAAAGCAGCAGGCACAAACCTGTAAGCCAGTCCCACTTCCCAATCCCCTAGACAGAAAACCTAGGAAGAGTGTGCTTTAAATTCTGCTCTGCAGTTTTCTGGGAAAAGATGATTCTGTTATAAATTATTGAACATTTTATTTAAGCTTCATAAATAAGAAACTCAAATGAAAATGTTACATGTTAGATGTTTGGCAACATATAATTCCTGTCTTACTCCCTCGATCTGTCACCCTTCTTCTATGATGGAGAATTTCTACTCCATCATAGACAATTAAAGGTCTCAATCAGTTGCCTGAGAAAAGTAGTTTATGTCCCAAAGGTACTCTAATTTCTCCAACCAAGGATGTACCTGGGACTCACCGAACATATTGATGCAGATAAATGTGTTTTTTGAACAGATCTGGGGCGTTGCAATCACCCACTTAATCTAGAGACAGGTATCTGCACAGCCAGGGACGAGCTCCTCACTAGCACCTGAACTCCCCAAGTTATTGGTTTCCATCAGAGCCAGCAGGCTAAGCCTCAGCAATCCAACAACCATAAGTATACCTAGGACCAACCTGTATCACCTTGGGGCACCTCTTGCAACTGATAAGACCACCTACAAAAAAAGGACTCAAAATTCTGGAATAGTTCTCTGTGTAAGGTAATAATGTCACCATGAGCCAGGGACTGCACTTTAAACAAGTTGATTCATTTAATCCTTATCTATCCTGCAATAGATACTATTATCATTTCCATTCTAGAGAAACTGAGGCTCACAGATGTTAAGTAATCAAAGTTAGACAGGTAGGGGGTGGCAGAGCCTGAATATAAACATAGGAATATCAGACTTCAAAGTCTGCCCAACTTCAGTCTATTTCCACTGCTGTTGTCACTTTAGAGAAAGAAAGAATCAAGGATTGGGAAAGGGATGAAGCTGGTTCAAGAAAAGAAAAAAGAGGGCTGATTCTGATGCCTGCCCGGGCAGGGCTTCAGGGCTGCATTCCATTGAGGGAGCCCGGCAAGTAAAACCCTGTAGGCTCTGCCATTCTCAAGCATAGGGTTATTTATTGCATGGCCATACTGAAGCCACACTCAGGCCAGGGGGTGCATGGAACCCTCTGACTACCACGCAACATTCTGCTTGGCTAAACCAAACCATTTGTTATGGAAAGGTTGCACAAAATTAGGGATCCCAGGAAAGTCACAGCTTCTCTGGGGAGGTGGTAAGGTGCAAGGGGAGGGATGGGGCATACCAGTCCTCCTGAAAGCCCTGAACCCTGAGACCTGAAGCCTGTGGGTCATTTCTAGCTGGTCACAGACCTACTCTATGCCTCAGTTTCTCTTTATAAAAAGATAGTGTACTGCATTGAATAGTGGTCTCCCAAAAGTTCATGTTCACCCAGAATCTGTGAGTGTGACCTTATTTGGAAATAAGGTCTTTATGGATGCAGTCAAGTTAAGATGAGGTCATACCAGATTAGGGTGGGCCCTAAATCCGGTGTGACTGGTGTCCTTATAAGAAGCGAGCAAGACACAGACACACAGGGAGAAGGTCATGAACAACAGAGGCAGAGATGAGAGTGAAGCAGCTACAAGCCAAGGAAGGCCAAAGGGTTGCCGGTGACCACCGGAGCTAGGAAGAGGCATGGGAGGATCCCCCCAAGCCATCAGAGGAGCATGGCCATGCTGACACCTTGGGTTCAGTCTTCTAGACATCAGAACTGTGGGAGAATAAGTTTCTGTTGCTTTAAGCCACCTGGCTTGTGATAATTTGTAACGGCAGCCGCAGGAAACTAATACAGATGGAGAAACACTGCCATCCCACTTTCCTCACAAGGTTGTGGTGAGGCTCCAAAACACATTCAATTCTGAAAAGCGCAAAAGTTACTTAATTACAGAATAGCACTGTAATCAGCCATGGTTCTGGGGAGCCACACAAGGTCCCACAAAGAGCCTATAGAAGGACTCAGACTGACCATCAGAGGGCCCCAGGCATGATAATTTGATTTTGTTGCATTTTTCTACAATCTCAGTCCCAATAAATGAGGCTGGGTTTGATGCCAGTTATAGAAAATAGAATAATGGCCCCAAAGATGTCCACATTCTAATCCCTAGCACCTGTGAATATGGTACCTTACATGGCAAAGGGGACTTTGCAGATGTGATTAAATGAAAGATCTTGAGGTGGGGAGATGATCCTGTGCTATCCAGGTGGGCCCAATGTGATCACGAGGTCCTTATAAGAGGAAAGCAGGGTGGTCAGAGTCAGCGTGGATGTGACAATGGAAGCAGAGGTCAGAGAGAAATAGATTTGATCATGCTAAGTTGCTAGCTTTGGGGATGGATTAAGGGACTGTAAGCCAAGGAACGCAGGCAGCCTCTAGAAGCCAGAAAAGGCAAAGAAACGGATTCTCCCCCAGAGCTTCCAGAAGGAATGCAACCTCGCTGACCCATTTTAGACCTCAGACCTCCTGAATTGTAAGAAAATAAATTCCTGTTGTTGTAAGCCACTAAGTTGTGGTAAGTTGTCACAGCAGCAATAGAAAACTAAGACACCAGTCAAACCAGTTAGTTCATAAATGAATGTGGAATAGGGTAAGCAGAAACTCTAGAGAATTTCGGATATTCTGGGAGCCTCTCATGATCCTTCATATTGAACCCCAAAAGGATTTCCCCAGAGAGGTTTACACCCTTTAGTTGGACAGTTTTTGCATTTCTTCCATCCTCCCAGAGTCCCCCAGAAGTCATCCTAAAATTGGATCCATGGCTTTAACTACACTGAGGCCTGAATTACCTCGCTGGGGAACCCACAGCAACAGGGCTTCTGTATGCCACCACATTAAAGGCTTGACAGCCCTGTGCTCAGAGAAAAAGTTCATCTATGGTTGCTCTCTAGAAGGGACCCAGGAGTCCCCATATGGCCTCAGCTCCTATCTATAAAAGGTGTAATTTGGTCCTCATACACAGCGTTCAAGAAATGCTTTAAAGGCCCATGTCTACACTGTCCCTCTTGGTTACACACTCCCCCAATTCACAATTTAACAAGAAACCCCTTCAGTGGTTCTAGCCAACCTGAGACTCTAAGCACACAGGGACACCCTCCACAGCTGAGCACCTCTAAAGGTCACTGACAAGGGCAGCCTCACTGCCTTCCCAGGGCATCAGGCAGCAAGAGGGAAGGTCTGCACCGGCCGGGTCTTCCTATTGACGTGGTATGGATTTCCTCAGTAGTGTAATTGGGATTTCCTAACAGGTAAAATTAGGAGGGGGTTCTGGGAAGACCAAACATGAGATCTGAACAAGAGTCTAAGCCCACTCTCTTCCCTCCTTCCAGCCTTCCACACCCCCAACACACACACACACTAATGCCTGGTTTTGCATCTACTGATAGATCTGGTACCTGGCACCGAGTATGGAATTGGAATATCTGCCGTCATGAACTCACAGCAAAGCGTGCCAGCCACCATGAATGCCAGGACTGGTGAGTAAGAGGCTTGGTGAGGAAGAAGACCAGGTTAGCCTGTAAGCCTGAAGAGCCATGGAGGACTGTCCTGGCAAGGAGTAGTCAGAAGGCAATGCCCCCCAGTGCACAAGACTCTGGTGACAACTATCAGCCTAGCAACAACCTCCACCCTGTAACTAACCTCTGACATGTGACAAGCAGGACGGAGTCCCATCTTCGTCCCCATAGATCTGTGCTTGGTCTCCCATGGTCTGAAGGACTGCCCAGATCTGTGCAAAGCAGAGGTGGAAAATCCCAAATAGGTTGGTGCCATAACACGCCATGTTTCTATCCAGACCATCCTACAGCAGGCAGAATGGGGTGTCCCTCACCCTGTACCACAGAAGCCCTCAAAAAGGCCACTGGCGTAGAGTTCTAGACTTTGGAACGACTCATTAAATCCAAGGGCAGTATAAAAGTCCATTTGAGACACTTGCTGCCCTGGATCCAACAGTTTTGCTTCCAAACCCTGTGTAAATTTCAAAGTCACTCCAGTATCTTAGATAACAAACAGCCTAGGTTGGGCTGGGGATATTGGACCAATTCCAGTCCCAAGGTTCAATCTAGCATAGACAACCTCTCTAGAGAGCCACATGGACAAGGGTCTTCAGAAGTCCTCAGATCTGTTTGCCTGCACACCCACGGTTAGGCCAAGTCAAAACAACCTCAGGGATGGGGGAGGGAGGGATGCGGGGCAGTGCTGTTGCCAGGAAAGGCATACCCCTACCTAACGGTGGCTCCTGTTTTGCCCTGGTTGGCCTACTGAGAGAGCCTAGGAGAAAATGAATACGGAGAGCTTGAAAATCAGCAGCCACCTCTGTCCCAGAGGTGGATGTCCTCCAGGAGTATCAGAGCTCATAACGCCTTTCTGCAGATTGTCCGTCTGCTTGCCAAGCCCCTGGATCAGGGTCAGCCACGACAGGCTAATGCTCATGGTCAGCAGGCCTGCTGATAGCTCAGAAACACTGGCCCTCCTGAGGAACCTGTAAAAAACTGTTTATGTTGATCCACAGAACTTGACAGTCCCCGAGACCTCATGGTGACAGCCTCCTCGGAAACCTCCATCTCCCTCATCTGGACCAAAGCCACTGGCCCCATTGACCACTACCGAATTACTTTCACCCCATCCTCTGGGATCGCCTCAGAAGTCACTGTGCCCAGGGACAGGACCTCATACACTCTGACAGATCTCGAGCCTGGGGCAGAGTACATCATTTCCATCACCGCTGAGAGGGGTCGGCAGCAGAGCCTGGAGTCCACTGTGGATGCCTTTACAGGTACCAGGGTGGTGGGGAGCCCAGCCCAATGCAGGGATGAGTGGTTTTCAGCAGGAGAAGGTCATCCAGACAACCCACTCTTGCAAAGCCCCATTTCCTTTAGAGAAAAGAGAAAGAAGAGATGGGTAGAAAAAGAAGAGAAAATGAATGAGTACATCAAGAGGGAATGGTTGGAAGTAGAAAGGAGAGGTGAGCAAGGCTGCTGCATGCCTAAATGTTCATGTCTGGTTTCCCATAGCCTGGACATGGTTCTGATTCTGCTTGCGTTAAATCTGGGCATTCAGAGGATCCATGGGATTATGTTCAATTCCTTCCAGGAGAGAGGCTTTAATCCTGGGTCAGTATTATGAATAACCCCCAGAGGTATCTCTGGTTTTACCAGAGCTCCTTTTTCAGTAGACGGCTTGGAAAAAAGAGCATGGACAGGCCTGGAGAGTGAGTCGGTGGAAGCTGTGGGTTAGCGGGTGAAGGTGTAGCCCTTATTAGCAAGAAGAACAGATCCCATCAGTCAGGTGGCTCTTCTAGCCCAGTGGCCCTACCACCCCACACGTGTTTCAGAACCATCCATCTCCTCTGCTTTGCAGGCTTCCGCCCCATCTCCCATTTGCACTTTTCTCATGTGACCTCCTCCAGTGTGAACATCACCTGGAGTGACCCATCGCCCCCAGCAGACAGACTCATTCTGAACTACAGTCCCCGGGATGAAGAGGAAGAGATGATGGAGGTCTCCCTGGATGCCACCAAGAGGCATGCTGTCCTGATGGGCCTGCAGCCAGCCACTGAGTACATTGTGAACCTGGTGGCTGTCCACGGCACAGTGACCTCTGAGCCCATTGTAGGCTCCATCACCACAGGTGAGGCTGGAGAACTTGACAGCAGGTAGTGAATGGGGTTCTCAGTAGCCTTTGACAAGTCAATGAAATTTAAAAAGAGAAACACCCAAAGAGTAAGACATCACCTCTATGGCTAGAGAGGGTCAGTGAGCTGTTCTGAATCAGCTACTTCTTCCAGTGCTGCACAAGATCACGAGGTGGGAAACTTCCATTCGGAAGGTAGGACAGACCCAAAATTTCCATTTGGAAGGCTTGAATGCATTCGTCCAGGCCCTAGGAGAAAGCCCTGGAGAAATCTGGACTCCAGGAGGAAGCCCTTTACAGTGAGGAGACGCCTGCTTCTGTTCTGGAGAGCCACCTCTTGACTGCCCAGCAAGGTCACCAGTGCAAATGATGCTTCCTCACAATCACACTTTACTAGCGTGCACCCACGTGGTGACTGGCACTTAGAGAATAGGGTTGATTTGCACATTTGGAAAACACAGGCCCTATGCGATGAATTGAATCATTCCCATCTCATCATTCCCCAGTATAATCCCAAATATCAGTTACATGTGGATGAGGACATATGCATTTGAGTACTTTCCTTCATACTGACAAGAATTCACAAACTGGACAAGTGGATACAACACTCAGCTGACTCAACCCTGCCATCCCCTAGCTGTCAAAAAAAGTATACAGCACAAATGAAATACAATTGAGGAAAGTGGATTTGTTCTGGACTTGTGCTCTGACATCCCTCTATAGTCAACAGGCAGTTTTCCCAAATTGAACCAAAGGTAGCTGCTAAAAATAAGAAACAGAGGCAGACTTGGGTTTGTACAAGAGAAGTTTCCCCAGAGAAAATGACTATGTTACTCTGAAACAAAACATACAAACTAAGTGGAGAGTTTCTAGTTGTACTTCAGATAGATAATATTTGCGGCACAGGCACAGACCTTGCCAGCTTGGCTTCATATTGTTAAAATGTTCTCCATGAACACGGCCTTGGCCACACCTACAAGGCTGCAGGTGAGACATCAGCCTGACCATGGTTTAAGGATGCCATGTTACTCAGCAAGACCTGTTCTGCCTCTGGAACACCACTGGCCCTTGCTCAACACAAAACCAGGGATAGGAATTCCTTTTTCACACTGTGCTTTCTGTCTTTTTCCCACAACCGCATGGATCCTCACAGGAATTGACCCTCCTAAAGACATCACGATTAGCAATGTGACCAAGGACTCAGTGATGGTCTCCTGGAGCCCTCCCGTTGCATCTTTTGATTACTACCGAGTATCATATCGACCCACCCAAGGTAATGAACTTGATTTGTCAAAGATGAATGGTATTTGGAGCAGGTGAAGATTAGTATGGAAGAACTAGCATATCCCACAGGAATCAGCCCCTGTCTGCATTCCCTTCCCTGCGCCCCTCCATGGCATGCTCCATCAGAATGAGAGTGAGTTGGTGAGGAGTAGCCCAGAAACCCTGCACTCACCAACTCCTCTCAAAAAAGGTCTGATCACATTCACCCAGAAAGCAGGCCCTTCACCAGCAGAGGGAACTAGTCACTATTATCTAGGCCTGTAGTGAGAACAGAGCCCTAAAAGGATCTGCTAAGAGCCAGGGTCATGTGTACTTTCCCAAGAGAATAAAGTCCAAGACCAGAACTGGGGGGATGGCTAAAGACCCAGAAGAGCCAGATGGAGCCTTGGAGGGAACCACAATGACGTGGTCCTGTTTCTGCCACTCCAGCCAACTTATGAGTCAGAGGAAGTTGGCCCAGACCTCGCCTACATCCTGCCAGTTCCTGCTGGTGCATGTGGCATTGTTAATGAAGCAGAGGGCACACTCACTTCCAGTGAGGGGGTTGGACAGCTTTTCAAGCTATCCTGTCTCTGGGCTGCACAGACCACTCTTTGTAGCCAAGACCTCTACACGGCCTTGATGTAATTGCCTCAGAGAAGACCAGCGTGTTAAAAATCACCTAATACATATTTCAATTGTCTTTGCTCCAGGGAGCCCATAAAATGCAGGGGTGGGATCAGCATGCAAGGTCTCTTCAAACTCCAACACTCCCAGCCCACGAACCATTTATCTTTTCTCCCCGTGAGTGCTGAGTCCCATGCCCATCCATGCTTCAAGACAAAGTGCCATCGGGAGCTCTTGTGTAGGCTCTACACGGACTGTGTTGAGAGAGCCACTGAACTTTAACTGTCAAATTTGCTCTTCCTTAGTGGGTCGGCTGGACAGCTCAGTGGTGCCCAACACTGTGACAGAATTCACCATCACCAGGCTACACCCAGCTACCGAATACGAAATCAGCCTCAACAGCGTGCGGGGCAGGGAAGAGAGCGAGCGCATCTGCACTCTCGTGCACACAGGTAGGCATGTGTCCCTGCTGTGCGTCAGCTCAGAACCCGCCTGAGGACCTGCAGCAAAGAGAAGAGGCAAAGAGTGATGTTCTGCCTTACACGGAGGGCACCAGTTCCAGGCTCTGAGCCTCCGTTCCTGGGTGCTTCTCCGACACACTGTGTCATGCAGGGCACTTAACCATTTCTCCCCGCTCTGTCCCTCATATTCCTTTCTAATACTACGAGTTTAAAGAGTCACCCTCTAGGAGGCTTGCTGGTTTAGGTTAGAAATTTTCATGGGACTTCCACTATGAAAAGGGCCCTTTCAAAGACACATGATGGCAGTGAATTCCAGAACAGACATCTGAATCATTCCATCTGATTTTTAAAGGACTCAGAGAAAGATACTTAACAAGAAAAACATTGTTATTCCAGTAACGTGAAATTGGAGTCATGAAATTCTTCATCATATATGGCCAGAAATCACCAAGGAGCTGCATTTACTCTTGCTTTATGCTCCAGGGACAAGGAGGCCTCAAAGTGGCCGTAACTCCCTCACTGTGGTGAAGGTAGTGGAGGTGACGCTGCTCCACGAGGCATCCTGGGCCGCCTGCAGGAGCACCGTGTAGTCCGTGTTCTCCGACAGCCCCTCCAATCGGATCCAGGTGTCCTCTGCATCCACAATCAGCTCCTGCAAAATGAGCAGGGGAAGGAACGTGGAAGGGAGTGACCGGCTCACAATATGGGAAAGTGGGAGAGGAAAGTCCAAATCCCATGGCTTTTCTCTGGAACACAAGCCCCCTGGATGGGCCTGAGGACAGGGCTCTGTTAGTACCTCCACTGCCCCTCTGTCGCTGGCCCCTCAGCCAGCCCAGCATGCAGAACTAGCAAAGATTTGCTGTAAAAGTCACTAGAAGGCACAGCCAAAGTTTTCTGTGCTCAATTCCCAGACCAAACTCCTAGTTAAACCGTCATTCCCACAGCACGTGTGAAAACATCCAGCTTGCCTCATTAGGAGAACAGGTGGATTTCCCAAGGTTAATTTCCCTGGAGAATTATATTTTCTGAATGAGGAAAATGTAGCTTGGGATTCCTCGCTGCTTTTGTAGAGGTTTCCACAAGCTCAGAAACAGCCTCTCTAAGGCAATGGCCAAAGAAATATTCGTTCAGAAACAAAATTCTTCTAAAGACAGCACAAGATATTCTAATCTTCCCTAGTCTCCTTCCAGGCCTCTGACTGTGGATAACCTAGCCATGTTTTCTTATTCATTCTTGCGCTCCACCAAATTATCTGTGACCATTAAAATATCAACAAATGTTGACAAGAAGTAATGTCCAATGAGCCAAAAGAAGCCCCCTTTCCACCTTCCTGGAAGTCCTAGAAATTCATGCTAAAGAAATTAGGCTTTTTCTCATTGAGGACAATGAAATGGATTTCAATAGCCTCTTTACCCCAAGGTAAAAAAGAGCAGCAACTCAAGTCAAAAGCTCATTCATTGGGTTCTTAGTCATAAGCAGCAAATACCTCTAAAGCAGATATTCAGTGGTGCACCAACCCTAGCTGCCCTCCTTCAAGTTTAGGCAGAGCTACTTTGGCAATGTCCAATAACTAGATTGTCCCCAGACATGTCTTATTTTGTTGTTTAACTTGAGGTCTATGATTTGCAGCTTCTGGAAATGAGGACTCCTTCAGAAGTTCATGCCCATCTCATGGTACCACACACGTCTCAGAGAGATCAAGACAATTGTGGTTTCATAAGGACTGCATTTGAAGAACTCTTTGAAAGAACAGATAATGGATACAATTCAAATTTTAAAATTATAAAAATATTTTGTGGTTGTTGCTGTGTGATGAAGGACATAGGCAAACAAAATAACCTTTCAGCTGGAGAACAGAGTCAGGTCAGCAGAAGATCTTGGTTTCCACAAGTAAATTGCACGATGCTTAGGTTGAGCTGACAAACTGTGGTAATAGCATCCATTTCTAAAATGAATCCCAACTTTACGGAAGGGAAGCATGGTAATAAAGTGAAGGCTTAGAGCATGGACAAGTAAGAATGGGAAGATGGTTCTATGACAACCAAACTCTATTCCCCCAACAGGCACTCTTGGCCCCCCTAAGCCTGTAAGAATCCCCTTGACTCTTTCCCCCACCCCCACACCGGTAAGGGGATCACAACCTTCGGCACAGAGTTGTCAGCCAGTGAGCGCACCAGCCATCCCTATATAGGATCTGAACCCGTGGCCTCGGTGCTACCAGCGCTGCATTCTCCCAAGTGAGCCACGGGGCTGGCCCCCCTTGACTCTTAATGCAACAAAAAGAATACCCAGGACTCAATCTTGAAGGAGCCTTGTGCATAGTGAGGCAAGAATTCAATAATCAGATAGGACTGTAGAGGCAACCTGAGCCCCATGCAGTCATTCCACAAGTGCTAACTGAGGACCTTTTAAGTTCTCAGCACTGGGACTACCCCTGCCCTCATGGGGCTGCCACCACACTTCCTGACATGCATCAACAGAGATCTTTCCTCAAGGCACAACTTTACATTTATGAAAGTGCAAATAGCCTGGGAAGCATGATGATCTCATTAACTAAAGGATTATAACAATTTCCATGTGTTCTTAGTTTCTCCATCTAGATTTAAATGTCTAAAACACAGCAGCCATACTTTGAAATCCCCCATAGCACCTGACACAGTGCTCTGCACATAAGAAGTTAATGAATGAATTAAAAGGAAGAGATGGGGCCATCAGGAAAAGATGGATACTTGAGAGGAAGGAGGATAGAGAGAAGAGACAGGGCTGGTGGAACTGGAAGGGGAGAAAGGGAAGAGGCCTCCTCTTATGTCATGATTTTGCCCAGCATAGCAGCAGACGTGCATCATGAGTGCAACTTCTGAGATAGTTCTCTGCTCTTCCCTCCTGCAGCTCCTCCTACCTTTAACTGATTTTCTCCTATTCTGTTTCAGCCATGGACAACCCTGTGGATCTGACTGCTACCAACATCACTCCAACAGAAGCCATGTTACAGTGGAAGGCGCCCGTGGGTGAAGTTGAGAACTACGTCATTATTCTCACACACTTGGCAGGTGGGCATCTGCAGGCCTGTGCATCAGGCAGGTGGGGATGGTGGGGACTGGGGCTGCAGAGCAGTATGGAAGTGAAGAAACAGAACATTTTGTCAATCTGAGGGACAAACTAGCAATTTTCCTGCTTCAGTTATACTATAAAGCCCTCATGCTATCCCCAAACTCTACAAACTGGATCAATTATAGGAATCGCCAAAGCCAAACCTGAAAGGTGCAAAAAAGGCACATAACCAAGGGAAAATACAAGAACAGAGAAACAGTACTAGGAAGACAAAACTCAGATTGTGTTAGACATGCCCCCAAATGCTAAAGACTAGAAAGTAGATTTTTCTGGCTATTTACAGTGTAAGAAAAACACTGAAGTCATAGGCCCAATCCTGGAGCAAACAGTACATGATAACAGGTGACAAAGGGTTCACACTCCTGAAGTCGTACATTGTGTGGTCTTCTTTACACATATCTAGCCCAAAAGGTTGAATCAACATGTAATTTCAAATTCCAATGTCTCCATCATGCTTGTTCACCTTATGCTATTTGAAGTTGAATAGAGAAGCCCAAAGCAAAATAGTGTTGAATACTCCACATCTCTAGCTTTGAGAAAACTATTTCCCTCACTAAATTAAACATGTGATCACGGAATTGTTGTGGGTTATATTCAGGAACCCAGAGAACAAAGATATAAGACAAAAGGCAGACAGATGTCTTGATTTTCAAAAATGGCAGAGAAAGCCAATTCTGTAAGCTGCAGAGAAATAAACTTACTGTGAAAGCTTAAGAAAGTAAAAACTAAACAGACTATTAACAAACTGGAAAAGGAATTAGTGATTACTACATATGAGCACAGGTTCACTGAGAATAAAATTTATCAAAACCACTCTATACCTTTTTTTTTAATTGGCAAATCTGCTAACACATTTCATCAATGCATTAGAAAAGACTAACTGTCCCTTAGTTTTTAGTTAAGATGGAAAATACACGATGGATCATATTTCTGATTAGCTGGAACTGTGGAAGTGAATGGCCCTCCTCAAGGAGAGGATATCATCATCTGTGTGTACGTGCAATTCATCTCAGCCACCACCCTCCATGCAGATCATGATTCTGCATTTCTTAACTCTCACCATGCTTTCTCAAGCCTCCATGAATTTGCACATGCTGTTTCCTCCACCAGGAAGTTCTCTCCCCACTTGTCTGCCTACAAAACCCATCCTTCAAGTCTTAGTTTCCACACTATCTCCTCTGTCAAAGCTTCCCGTATTCCCCCCAGGCAGTCAGATGCACCTCACCCAGCCCCACCACAGCAATTAACTTCATTCATTCAACCAATATTTTTGATGCCCACTCATAGGCCATATACTCTATGGGGCTGGAAGGATCTGGAAACAAAACATGAGTTCTTCTCTTCATGGAACTTATTTCCAGTGGTGATGCAGAGAAGGAGATAGTTACGACTCAGTGTGAGCAGTGTCATCATGCAGACAAGCACAGAAGACTGTGGGCCATATTCAAAGGCCACTATGATTTGGGGTCAGGGTGTGAAGGGGAAGAAAGGAAGAAGCTCTTAGATAAAGTGAAAGAAAGCAAAGAGGAGAAGGAAGGGAACTCCAAGAAAAAGAGCAGGCTGGGTGCATCTGAAAGGTGCGACAGAGCATGTGGAGCATGAGAAGCTGACAGTTTGGTACAGCTGGAGCACAGAGGGCGGCAGGATGTGCAAAGGTGGATATTGAAAAGACGGAGTCCTATGCATGCTCTTCCAAAGAATGAGTTCGGGTTTTAACTTGTTCATATGCCTTTCTATGCCTTTCGACCACAAGAAACTTGAAATCTCATGCCCTACCTAGCTTGGACATGTACCGATAAACTTTGTTAAATGCTGGATGATTCAGAAGTACACTAATTGCCCAACAGAGGGCTTGGCCCTGATTTAATGAACAGTTTTATCAACAGCTTGAATGAATTCAGAGAAGACATGCTTACCCAATTTGTGTATAAAACAAAACTATGATTGATAAAATCCAAATGAAAAAATATTTTAATAAGCTGAAACAGTGGTCCAAAACCTAATCAACAAGGCAAAACACAATAGAAATAAATGCACAGCTCTGCCCATGGGTGCAAAAAATCAGCTGGGATTTTTGGGGGGGGAGGGTTGGGAAGGTTATAAACAACATCATTGATTAGTAATAATCTCAGCACTTGACAACAATATCACATGGCTGGCCCAAAACCTAATGGATTAATATAAATGGTAGAAATAGAAGCAGAGGCTGACCCTGTTTTTCTCATTGGTCAGTGCATCTCAATTGTCATTCTCAATTCTCTTCTGAGTTTTGCATTTCAGCAGGAACACTGACAAACTGTTACCTGTCCAGAGAAAAGCAGCCAGGCTCACTAAGGTTTTAGAATAGTCACGTAAATGTAATGGGAGGTGGGAGCTAAATTTTCTCATCTAGAGAACAGAGGACTTGATTAGGAAAGATTGTAGGGAGAAAAGTACAGACAAAGGATTCAGCTTATTCTTTGTTACTCCAGCAACCCAAGCAGAAGTTCTAGAGAAAACAATTTGGCCTTCACATAAGGAATGATTTTCTCAATTAAAATGTAAAAAAAAGATTAAAGGGATCCTTGTTTGGAATAAAATGCTAAGCTAGATAACCTATAATAAACTTTTTCCAAAATTCTTCAGTATTGAATCCTTGTGAAATGCCTTTGGATTTGGTAGGTCTTTCCTAAGTTAAGTAGTCTTATTTAATCCTTATTCATATTCTTCTGATTTCAGTTGCTGGAGAGACCATCCTGGTTGATGGAATCAGTGAGGAATTCCAGCTTGTTGATCTGCTTCCCAGTACTCACTATACTGTCACCATGTATGCCACCAGTGGGCCTCTCACCAGTGGCACCATCAGCACCAACTTCTCTACCTGTAAGTAAATGGTCATCTACACACCTGATATCCCTGGAGGCTTTGTGGATCCTTAGAAATGATCAGTTTCCTTGTGGTAGACTAGATTATAGTCTATAGACTTTGGACAGTGCACCTATGAGCTGTTCTTATTTTGGTTGCCTGCAGCCCAAATCCAGTGAAAGTGAGCTGTGGCTCCTGGCCAGCAGACACATGTCTATTTTCTGCTATCACCCTGGGTCTGGGTGACAGCAGTAGAATCCGAGCTAAGAGAGGCCAGTACTTGGAATGCATCTGGCCCAGAAAAGTCTGATGGGTATTAAAAAGCTGGATCTAGGGGAGAAGGCTGCTGGGTGGTGTCATGACCAGAACAGTAGACAAAGGTAAAATGTGGGAATGTTATAAGTTCAGGAGTGAATTTGCAGACATGCAGGTTTAATAAGGCCAGGGTCCCAGACATAGGGGGTCAGACTCCCAGGCCCAGAGGCCCAGGTGAAAGAAGCAGGGAATAGCTGCAAGTATGATCACAGCACTGAATAATGATTTTCTGACCCAAGAGCTCCCTTTGTGTTCCTGTCCAAACCAGAACTGGGGTCAGCACGTGAGCAGCCCTGAGACCACAGAAGTGGGCGAGTAGATACTCATGCCTAAAATCAAGCAGGGAAGAGCTGGAGAGACAGGCACATTCTGGCATTTTCTCCTCTTTGCAGTGCTGGACCCTCCTGCAAACCTGACAGCCAGCGAAGTCACCAGACAAAGTGCCTTGATCTCCTGGCTGGCTCCCAGGGCAGAGATTGAGAACTATGTCTTGACCTACAAATCAGCTGATGGAAGCCGCAAGGTGAGATTTTGCTGAAAAGGGGAAAGACCATTTCTCTGAAGTGAAGCCAAGTGGAAACTGACCGGTGGAATTTGGAGGGAGGGGAACAGATCTACAGGGAACAAACTAGGTTTCCCATCATGGATGCACAGCCTGCTGGTGAGGAGAGAGCTCTCGCCTGCAAGCCAAAAGATCTGGGTCCTAGTCCTGTCTCTACTACTACTCTCTACACAAGTTGAGGCAAAGCAACAGCCCTCTCTGAGCCTCTGTTCCTCCTTCTCAATGACGGGGGTGTCTGCCCCTGCAACTTCACTAGGTTGTGGTGACGCTTCCAATATGATGAGGCAAAGCACACTGGAATCTTCCAAATACATAGTATTGGAATGATTTTTCACTAGCAAGGCCAAGCAATCATGAGCTGGATACCAAATTCAACAGGCTTTTATACTACTTGATAAGCATTATAAAGGCTACATCTATATAGCCTACAGTAAAGAGACGACACATTTTTGTTTTATGTGATCAGTCAAAACAATACATCTAGAGCACTGGGTTTTCAATTTTTTTTAGCAGTGGATTCCTTTTTCAACGTGCAATCATATGTAGAAGCCAAATGGAATAGATATAAGCAGAGCTAGTCTGTTTGAGGGGAGTGGGGAGGCCTGGGATCCTGCTCCCTCAGATTCTTCCGCTGCCCTCCGCAAGACCAGTGCAATCTGAAAACCACTGGATTCGGTAATCTGGGTACCTAAATTTATCCCAATGTGCATTTGTGAGATAGGAGCAGCCTAAATCTCATGTGGAAGCTGTCCTCTCTGCTTGTGGGCACGGTTTTCTTCTTACTGGGGGATGGAGAGGACGACAATGGCCACTGCAGTGCTGACCTAGCTGGCTGTGGGATTTGGACTTCCTCCCACACTTTCCCATATTGTGAGCCGGTCACTCCCTTCCCCCTCCCTTCCCCTGCTCATCTCGCAGGAGCTGATTGTGGATGCAGAGGACACCTGGATCCGATTGGAGGGGCTGTCGGAGAACACGGACTACACGGTGCTCCTGCAGGCGGCCCAGGACGCCTCGTGGAGCAGCATCACCTCCACTACCTTCACCACAGGTGAGGGAGTTACGGCCACTTTGAGGCCTCCTTGTCCCCTGTGTGACGTTTGGCTCCTCAGCAGCCTCTGCTGAGACACCACCTGGGAGGAGCCTTTCAAAGAAACTCAGCAGCCTCCTCCTTCCTTCCCCCTTCCCAAGGCCCTGTTAGGAAACCTTTCACTACTAAGGCAACCACAGGAACCAGCAGCGCAAAGCCCCAGTCCACCTGGGCCAACTACATGCACCAAATAAAGACATCAGTTTCCTTCTTGCTCAGATTTTCTGCGAAGGTTTTTCCAGCAGAAAATCCCTTCTCTCCCTCCTTCCTCTGCTGCCTGTAATCAGAGATTTACCTAGTCAAAGTAGCAGTAGTAAACTTTCATTATTAAGTTTACTACTCTTCTCCTACCCAAAGCTCTGTGGTCTCAATTCAGTCCTGATAACAACAGGTGAGGAAGGCCTTAGGATCCCCATTTTGCAGATGATAAAACTGAGGCACATGGAAATCAAAGACTCACATGGCTAGTAAGTGGCGGGGGTCAGAACTTGAGCCAAGGTCTTCTACTTCTAAATCCAGCTGTTCCTCTTGTCTTCCCTCACTTAAGTCAGCAGAAGATATTTGGGAAATGTTCTTAAGGGATAAAAATGTCCTAATATTTATGACAGCAAATAACTTAATACTCATACCTAACCTTTGAACGCCCTCTGCCAGGCACTGTTCCAACTGCATTACAGGTACTGTCTAATTTAATCCTCACTACAGCCTATGTGGTATGTACTATTATCTCTATATTTTTACAGATAAGGAAATTGGACCACAGAGAGGTGAAGTAACACCCCAAATCCCATAGCTGTTCCTTGGGAGAGCTGGGATTTGAACCCAGATGTTCCAGCTCTGGGGTCTGCGCTGTTAACATTCATTTCTGCCACCTCCCACGTTGTCTCTCTATAGTCTGTGATGTGAGACTGCCCAGCCCAGACTTTGGATTCTCTCCCTGCCCCACATCCTGGGGTGTGGGGCCAGTGGAAGCACATCTTTTATCCTTAGCCGCATGTGTGCCTGCCATTTCATAGCACCAGGATGATGGGTTCCTGTCCATGCTCCAGAGTCTGTCCCTCTATTCCCAGAGAGGTGATAAAAAGTCCCCCAACCCCACCCACGTGCCCTCCCCACTGAGTGACAAAGTAAGACACCAATCAGATGCACCCAAATGTCCCCAGTGGCTCTATAGAGTAGTGAGGTTGTGAATTAGTCCTCTTTCCCCTTCTTTTTTATATTTTTCCATATGTCAAAGTGTCTTCAGTGAGTACATTAATCAGAAAAACAAATGGTTTTTTTTTTTTAAATAGAAATAAACCTTGGTTACACAACAAAGACATGAATCCAAGACATGTCAAGTGGAACTTAGAGGACACTTGATCTCTTTTATGGGGCTAAAGTCAATTATGCTCATCCTCCACGCTCTTTCAAAGGTGTCTTACTCAGAACTAAAGTGTCACCCTCTTCTTGTTCAAGCCCTTCCCTGCACATTCACAGGTTAATTAAAGGGTCATGCATGGTCCCCATTTCCAAGCTACCTCTTAAAGACTCATGGGTTGGAGCTTTCCACTGAATTAAGAATTTCTATCTCATAAAAAGGACACAGATGACAGACACTTAAACAGAGCTCCAAATGTGCATATTTATTGGGTCTAAGCTAGTCATTTTATCCCCAAAATGCCTGGGTTTCAATGCTTGCTCAGTGTAGGATGAACATTTACTTCCCCCTGTGGTGATGCCACAGCTAATGGTTGTGTGCAGTATGACAATATGCCTGAAGTTGTGCTGTATCTTGCAGCTGTGCCTCCCTCCAGACCCACCTGGGCTGGAAAGGTATACCAGTGTCTGTGCCTATCATTGCCCTACCCAGATGCAGCTTCACCAAGGGGTGGGCAATAGTTTATTTAGATCAGGGATTCCAAATCCAGCTGTGGGGTCAGTAGGATCAAATAGGCAGGAGGTTAATAATTCATGTGGACATCTGGAGAGGAGGGCAGGATAGTGGCTTTGTTTGGTGGACAGTGCAGGGGACCATCAGCATGTATTTAGGTTGTTTCTTTTCACAAGAATCCAGTTGGCACTGGGCTCTTGGGGCATGACCAATACCAACTCAGAAAGGAGAAAACTGAAGAGCCCAATTTCCCGTGCAATGAGTATAGTTACTTACCAAGCTGCTCCATATAGAGTTTGGGGTACCAGAGAAGGACTAGCCATCACCACCATGGTACATGGCAAAGATGTGCCCATGTTTGGAAACTTTTTCAGAGTCTTATCGGAAAGCTCAAATTTAAATGTAAGTCACTGATGCAGAGCCTGTTGGCTTTGTCTAAGAGGTTTATCAGAAGCCACTGAATTGACTGGTTGCAGCATGAAAAATTCTTGAGCAGAAATAATGCATGTGAAATTACCTTGCACAAAGCCTGGTACATAGCAGACATGAGATAATTTAATTGGTAGGATTCAGTTGGTGCTTGGTAGACTTGAATAGTTAAATCCCAACTACAGAGCATAGAAGAGGGGTCTCTGGTGAAGCAAAGCTGAAAGAGAAGAAGATCCTTGACACCCCTCACAGGGATGGCACAGGCAAAGGGGTACAGTCTGCAGAGTACAGTGCTCAAAATCCCTCTAATTTCAGGCTCTGTCTGCCACCCCAATGCAAATTTCCCTGAATAAATTACACTAAGCTACATAGTCATTTGCATGTTAATATTAATGAGTCTTCATTGCTGTGCCACCCCCCTCCCCACAACTTTCCACCCCTGACAAGCACATTTTATTAAAGAGAAAGAGACTACAAGGGCATCAGCTTCCTAAGTGTGGGGATGGGTATATTACCAAGAAGGGACGGAAACAGCACAAGAGCAGAGTATCTTCAGTTATGTGCAGGATTGGAGTCCTGCCAGTCTGGACCGCACAGACATGAAATGCTCCTGTCAAAGTCTGAGGGTCACTGGAAGCTTCCTTTGTGATAGAAAACCAGGGCAGATGGATTTAGCGGCTAATTTCTTTTTAGCAACTAGCGTCTTTTCTAACTTCATTGACAGTACCTGAGTTTTCCACTTAGCAGCATACTGTTCTTAGGAAGGGCTGATGTCAGCTGATCCTTCTGAGTGTTTTCTATGCCTCTTCTGATGGAACAACAGAGCTTAAAGTTTGGCCCCACAGTGGTCTTCATCCACTGACAAACCTTCACCTTGTCCTGGGTGGACCAAGACAAGACATTCATTGCAAGCAGATGCCTACCTAATGGTCTGGGAAAGAGTTAAGACGTCAAAAAATCATAAAAATAAAAAAGAGAGAGAAAACAAAAGAACTGGCCCCCACAAGACCTCTCAAACCTCCTTTGATCAAGATGTCTTCCCTCATTGTGTTCCCTACACATAACATAAGCCCGTTTCATTCTTTCTATCACGTTAATAGCTTCCTGTCCGCTTGTCTCTGATGTTTGCACAGAATCTGAGGGGAATTAAATACAAGTAGTATAGAAGAGAAAAAATATGGATACATTATTTATAATTTACTGTCGCCTGAAATTTCATCCAAGGTCTACTTGTCTTTTAGAGACATGAATATAAATGAGGAAACAAATATTCCCCGCAGAGCAACAGAGACTTGGTGAACGATCCTCTGAGAGGCAGGTTTCATTGTCTCTTTTAATACTATAAAAAGCAAACAAGGCTGTCGCTAAAACTTGTCCTCAGAGACGGTGAACACTATAAAATAGGTTGTCTTGACCTTGAGGTTAAATGAAGACAATCATTTGCAGAGGTACCCAGAGACGGGTATGAAACGTTTTCTTTTATTACCTTTGCTCCAGTCCCTGCTATCCCACCCTAGGCAGAGCTGCTCTGTGGGGCTTTTAGGGAAAGCTCTGGAGTCTACTCTAACATAAACTTTAGTTTTTGAGGTTGTGAAAACTAATGAAGATCAGCAAACCCTAGACTCTGGGACAACAGATGGTGGATCATGGAATTCCACATAGTTATCAGATATTCCAGTGGGAAGGAAAACCTGATGGATGATCGTAATTCTCTGCTACCTGCCCTTATATATACCACACAACCCCCCAGCTCAACAATGTGGGAAGCAGATGGAACTTCTCTCTGCTTCACTACTTAGAAACAACTTGAGTTCTTGCTTCATTGCAACAATCAAACCCCTAACAGGAGAGGTCCACCTTCTCCTTGCTTTGGGACCTGGCTGTGGAGAAGGAAGTAGGGTGCGAATCATACCATTTGAAAAATGCATGCTCATGCTTATCCAGAATGAATGGATGGGTGTCAGATCAGAAGTCTGAATTAATCATACTGCCCAGTTTATTGCATATTACCGACATCGGTCTCCAACTAGGTCTCTTCCTGTATTTATTCATTTATGCCCTTTTACTCCCATCTCTTCTTCCGCCTTCCCAATGCAACCATTCTGATGCATTAAATTTGTATCCTTTTGTTTGTATGTTTTTGAAAAACGTGTTCTTGTAAAATGGTCTTGAGTATAGATATTTTGAATGCATGTAAATGGTTCTGGGTCACATAACTCATTCCCTATTCTCATATTTTTACTCAGCACTGTTTTTTTATACCCATCCATGTTGTTATGCATATATGTCGTCTTTTGCTTCTAACTGTTGCAAAATACTTCATGGCATGTACCCATCACTTTTATCTCTCCATTTTCCAAAAGATGGACATCAGATTGTCTCCAACCTCCCACCACCATAAATGGTGCTGCAGATATGCCTTGTACCTGCCCACTTATGGATCAGTGAGGCAAGTCTTTGGGATATATATCCAAAAGAAGATTGCTATGTCATAGGCTATGTGTTTATAAGCACTGCTCTCCTATATGGTTGTAGTGGTCTGCACTACCTCCAACTAAGCACTGCTCTCCTATATGGTTGTAGTGGTCTGCACTACCTCCAACAGTGCATGAGGGCTCCTATCCCTAAGGACATGCATCATTCCTAATGACTCGACATGTCCAGTTTTGTAATTTTTGACAATAGCTTAGATATAATGGATATTTCATTGTTCTAGTTGCATCCTTTAAATAATAATGAGTTTGAGTTTAAACATTTCTTCATACATGTGTTAGCCTTTGAGTTTCCTTTTTCTATAAATTGCCTGTTCATATAGTTTGTCCATTCTTTCTGTCAGGGTTCTAGTACTATATAAGTATTAGCTATTACTTTTTGAGCTTTTGAAGTCTTTCTTAAGAAGTCTTTTTCTGCCTGGAGACCAAAATCTATTCTTCATTACATTCTTCTGTTAACTTTCTAGACTTATTTTTTATATTTAGTCTATTTTATATGTGGCATTAGGAAGGGAGACAAGTTTCATTTTTCTTTCTATAGTGAGCCAGTTTTTCCAACATAATTTACTAAACAATACATCTGTTCTCCATTGATTTATGGTGGTTTATTGTACATTAAGTTCCCTATGTACATGATCTGTCTCTGACTTCTGAACTCCCTATTCTACTCCATGGTCTCTTTATCTGTTCTTTTACAAACACTACATTGTTTTTTTATGTCTATAGCTTAATATCTTAATATTAATACCTTAATATAATATAGAACATGTTTCTTCTTTTTTAAAGTTGACTTAGCCATTTGATGACCTTTATTTTTCCATAGACATCTTAGTTTATCAAGTTCCCCAAAAGAAATTTCAAGTTAAGTTTAGATAGGAATTACAATAAATTTAAAATTAATTTGGGGAGAACTGACTTCTTTATAATACTAAGCCACCCCTTCTAAAAGCATATATCTTCACCTACTCAAGTCATTCTTACTTTTATTAATAGAGTTTTAAAGTTTTTCCTGTAGCATTCTTTATGTTCTTGGCTACTTTTTGAACATTTTATAATTTTTTTTATTGCTTTAAGACTTCCACTTAATTTTACAAAAATATTTTCTAGTTGGTTACTTCTGATGTAGAAAAATATTATTGATTTTTTATATTGACTCAGTATCTAGCAATCCTGCTGAACTCTCTTATTAATTCTAATTACCTATTGTTTCTGTTAATATTTTTAGGTAAATGTTTTATATAACCTACAAATAATGACAGTTTTAGGGCTGCCCAGTTAGCTCAGTTGGTTAGAGAATGGCCTTGTAACACCAGGGTCAAGAGTTCAGACCCCTGTACTGGCTAGCAGTCCTCCCCCCACCCAAAGAAATGTTAATCTTATCCAAAGACACCCTCACAGACACATCCGGGATAATGTTTGACCAAATATCTAGGCACTGTGGCTCAATCAAGCTGATACATAAAATTAACCATCACACAAGCTAACAAATAATGACATTTCTATACTTCAGAACCTTATATATTTTATTTTATTTTTCTTTCCATATATATATTATACAGGACATGCAGTGATATCAGGTAGCCTTGACTTGTTTCTTTTCTTGAGGGGAATGCCACTAAAGCTTCGTCTTTGATAAATCTTCATTTTTTTAAACGTCTTTTAGATTAAAAAATAGCTATTTAATTTTTCTAAAATAAAGAAAATATATAATCGGCTAACTTAAAATGAACAAGAACATTGTTTGCTTAGATTTGAGGTTCAAAATATTTATTAAGTTACAAAAATTTCTTCTATTCCAAGTTAAGAGTTTTTGTAATAAACTTTGTTGTTAAACTTTATTAAATAGTTTTTACTACACCAATTTAGTTAATGACATGATTTTTATTCTTTAGCTTATTAATGAGGTAAATTACATTGACAGATTTTTTTGAAACATTTATTTACAATTCTTGGAGAAACTTTACCTGCATATGATTTTCAATGCACTGTTAGACTTGGTTAGTTATTGTTTAGACTTTTCACATCTACAATCATAAAGGAAATGGACCTGCACAGATTTTTCTTGCATATACCTCCTTACTGGGTTTGGAAATCCATGTTTCATTAACCTCGTTTAACTTTTTAAAAAGAGTTAGACAGCTTTCACTTTCTTTTTTCCTTTCTTTTTTTTTTTTTTTAAGAACTTATTTTGGACAGAACTCATCACTAAAACTACATGGCCATGTTTTGTTCTTGTTTTGTTTGTTTGTTTTTGGAATGGGAGATGTTTGATGTAAGTTTTTAAAATGAACTATCCAAGTTCTTGATTTCTTCTTGCACCAGTTTTGGCCCTTTATAACGTTCTAGGAATTAATTCGTATCATCTGAGATTTGAACTTAGTAGCATAAAATTCTTCAAAAGACTTTTTATGTTTTTAATCTCTACTGCATCTGTAGTTATTTTCCCTTTTCATTTTATTTTTTATCTTCTCTATTTCTTAATCCATCCTGACAGTGATATATTTCTTATTTATATTTTCAAAGTACCAGCTTTTAGGTTTCAGATCTATATTCATGTTTGTTTGTCCCTATCGATTTCTTAAATGTATCAATACTGTACCTTTTCTGTAATATCCCAACTACTTCAGCCTGTTCTCAAATCCCTCTGGACTCCTCTGCAATCCCTAGCCCTCACCTCCATCCGGACAAACTCTGTCTAGATCTTGGCTCTGGATTGTTATGGGTAGACTTTTTGTTTTTCTCTTCTTTAATTACAGCTTTTTATTTAACACAAAAATAAAAAACTTTCCCCAAGTAGTTAATCACCCTTATTTTTCATATCTCTGGGATTTGTCATTCTGCTTATTTGTATAAATACTTTAAATTTTCAGTAACACATTTTGTAAGGCAAACCTTCTGAAATCTCATATGCCTGAGAAAGTTTTTCTTTATCATACCCTTACATTTGAAATACAATTTGATCAGATGTAAAATACTAAATACAGATATTTGTTTCTGTCATATTTTAAAATGTTATTCCATTGTTTTCTCTTATGCAGTGTTGCCATTGAGAAGTCTCATGTCAATCTGAATCTTGTTCTTCGGAGGGTGACTTGCTCTTTCTAGAAGCTTTTAGAATGTTTTTCTTTCTTTTTGACAGTCTTATACTTCATTATATGTCTTGGGATTCATTTATCACTTAGTCTCCAGTTTGATACTCTATGAGCCATTTAAATGTAAGGTGTTTATCTTTAATTGTGAGATATTTATCTTCATTATTTATTTAAGCATTTCCTCTTTTTTTTTTCTTTTTTTTAGGACTTCTATTAACTAGATGTTAAAATGTACATTTTATTCTCCTAATCTCTTAGCTTTTTCTTATGTTTTTTTCTCTTTATCTTTTTCTTTTATCTGCTCAGAGCGTTCTTCAATCAGACCTTCCAATTCATTTATTTATTTTTTATCTGTATCTAAATCCTTTATTCATTTTATCTACTGTATTCTTACTTTAAACGATTATATTATCTATTAACTAATATTCCTACTTAAGTCTTTGATTTCTTGTTCATTTTCATATTGTTAACATTTTTCTTACCTCCTTACATAAAGTTAGCATGCTTAATTTAAATTCTATTCCAATAAGTGTGCATCAGGTGATCGATACTTTCACAGTAGTCTTACTCTTCAGTGAATGGATATTCTGGCCTATGATTGTGATGTTTCTTTGGGATTACCAGCTCCTCTGACTGGTAATGTATGCATTAGAGAAAGACCAAATACATGTGAAGGAGTAGGTAATGATTACCTCGTGGCAATACAGAGAAGAAGCAAGAATAGAATTTCAAAACTTTCTTGCAATCCATCCTTTCTCTTTTATGGTACTGTTTTTTCTGGTATTTATATGCTGGCCTCATTGAATGAGTTGGGAAATGTTTCTTCCTTTTCTATTTCCTGTCCTGGAAGAGATTGTGTAAAATTGGTGACATTTCCTCTTTAAATTCTTGGCAGCATTTACCAGTAAAGCCACCTGGTCCTGGAGATTTTTTTTTTTTTTCCAGAGGTTTTTTAACTACAAATCCAATTTTTAAAAGTAGCTGTTGTACTATTCAGGCCATCCCATCTCATATTGGGTGACTTTTGGGGAGATGGTGATTTTCAAGGAATTGGTTCACTTCATCTAAGTTGTTGAATTTGTTTACATAAAGTGGTTTGTACTATTCAGTATGATGGGGATGTGTGATCCTCCTACAGGGAGGCAGTGAATTTTGTCAAATAGTAATACAACCTGCCATAGGTTGTAAGATGACATTGTGAGTGTTACAGAAGGACCTTATGCATCACTATATATAGGATTTGATCTGGCCCATATTAAATTGTGTTGTCCCAAAGGTTTTCAGAAAATCTGATTTTGATTTTTCTTTTCATAATCACAGAGGAGGGATATAGTGCTCACATAGTGCAGTGGGGAATAAGCCAACAAAACAGAAATGAGGCAATTTCAAGTAGCGATATTGTTTTTAAAAAAATAAATGGAGTAATAGATTCGGGACAGATGTGAAAAGCTAACTTCTAGGACAGCTCCTATAGCAGGAAGCCTTTCCTGATTGTCACTGCCTCCTCCAGTCCCAGACCCTGGTCTCCACTAGGGTGGTCAGGAAAGGCTTCTCTTTGAACTGAGACATGTGAGCCAGGACTTGAATGATGAGTGTGAATCACACAAAGCAGAGCATTCCAGGCCTACGAAAGAGTAATTACTATACCTCAAGGGGGGAATAAGTCCAGCATATTCAATCTGTTAAAAGAAAGCTGATGGGAGGGCCGGCCCGTGGCTCACTCGGGAGAGTGCGGTGCTGATAACACCAAGGCCCCGGGTTCGGATCCCACATAGGGATGGCCGGTTCGCTCACGGGCTGAGCGTGGTGCTGACAACACCAAGTCAAGGGTTAAGATCCCCTTACAGGTCATCTTTATGTAGAAAAAAAAAAAGAAAGAAAGAAAGCTGATGGGAAAGGAGGAAGAGTGCAAGATAGAGCTGGGCTTTGTAGGCCAGGGTACGGATTTTGGATTTTATTCTAATTGCATTGAAGAAGCCATTGAAGGGTTTTTGGCAAGTGAGAGATAGGATGGGATTGAATCACATTTACATGGTTAAAGTATGGAAAAGGCAGCAGAGAGACATTACCGTGACCCAACCCTTTCCTTGCCATATTGAATCAAAAGACACAGAGGGGAGCCAGTCTGTGATCAACATAATCTGCCATGAAATTGGGTCTTCTACTATAAGTGAACCTGAGGAATAATAAGACAAAGTATGTCAGAACATTTCTCTACTATTAGGATACGTTTAGCTGATCTTTGAAGGGAAGATTTGGATGCCTATTGCACTTGCCCTTCGGTAGAAGGCAGGTGGTCTACAGAGCTTGAGGAACTTCCTCAGCAACTCTGCTTAGGATGAACAAATCAAAGCTGTCTATTGCTCAGTTGATTCTCTGCTCCCATCACTTCCTTAAAGGCTGTTGTCACTGCTCCTCCCGGGATCCCACTACTATCTCCTGAATGGGGTCCTAACTCCAGTCTCATCTCCATCTAATCCATTCTCCACACTGCAGTGAGAATGATCTTTTTAAGAAACTGAGCTTAAAGTTCATCAATGGACCCTTCAGCCTATGGCCTGCAGCAGTAGGTCCAAGTCTTTATGTGGCATGATCCAGTCCCTGCTTTCCTCCTCAGGGTTCTCCGTCATCAATCCAATCCACTTTTTGCTTTGTCTCCTGCTAAACCTTCAGTTTCCCAAATGAGTCCAGCTTTTGCACAGGCCTGGAATACCCTTCTCCAACCTTTCTCCAATTTGTGCCTAACTTCTACACCAGATTCTAAAATAAGAAGTCCTTTCTAATAAACACTTGCCAACCCCTGCTCCATCCCGACCCCCACTTCTCACCACACTTTTGCCAGCCCCAGACTTCATTGCATGCCCACGTCCATGTTTTGATAGCTCTCTGTGTTTAATCTCCTTCTTAGAGCACTTAGACCTCGAGATTTTACTTGCCTATTTTCCTATCAGAGTGTGAGTAACCTGAAAGGCAGGACTGTGTCTTTTTCTTCTTTATATTCCCATCTCTTAGCCCAGTATTTAGAACCCAGCAGACACTCCCTGTGTGTTTATTGAATGAATACATAAGAGAATAAACAGGCAAATGAATTGGAAGATGCTGTGAGGAGGCTAAGGAGGTAGGTTCAGCAGCCTAGATGGGCTGAACAGGTAACCTTGCCCTGTCCAGGGACTCAGACTGCTCCTCACAGGTTAGCCAGGTACTTTGCAAATGTGGGCCATTAATGCTGACAAGGGGGGATGGTTGAAAGCTGAACATACTTCTGAAAAAACAAATCTAAATGCTGTAGCCAGAGGTGGTCACTTATGCCTCTATGGAGCAACACACTTTGCTCTGCATTTATAGAGAAACGTGCTGAGGCTGTCCTCAGAAGGAAATGCTGACTTCCTGGCTTCAGTTTGATGCCATAGGAGAAGGCAGTGGGCAGACGCTCTCCAGAGGTATTAAATTTGAGCATTTTAAAGACTGCATTCAAGGATCCAAAACAAGTCAGGGCAGCACAGGGACAAAGTCTCCTCCTCCACGCCCACCCAGCCGGGTGATGTCTGATCGTGCAACGTGGCACGTATGTAGCTGGCTCCACTCCACTCACAGCATTCAGCCTCCAATGCCCAACACAAACCAATTTTGGAGCAATTCTTCCAGTGACTGCCCTGGTCCTGTTGATCTCACAATTACATCCAGAAACACTTAACCATGAGACATTTCAGTGTACTGATCACTTGGTGTTGCTTTCCTTTTAATGTGGTAATCACCACAGCTTGTGCTTAAAAAAAAATCCTTCTTTGTCAGGCCACACTCTGGTTACTGCACCAAAGGGAAGAAAAGCCTTCCAGTTTTGCTCTTGGTCCTAAAATTTCTGCCTTGGGAAAAATTACTGGGATGATCTATGTTAGAATTAAAGGTGAATTTCTGATAATATTAAATAGTGATCCAGAGATCTAAGAAAGCCTGAAACCTGACCTGGCAATCTCCTATAATGTATGAAACTCCAGCACCTGCACACTGAAAACTTTTTTTCTTAGGTTGATTTTATTTTCTTTCAGAACAGGAATCAGTGTGTTCTTTGTTATCATCCAAGCCAAAGTCAGTAACTCCCCAAGCAGAACAAAGTGATAAAAACTGGAACACAAGACTTAAATGCAAGGCCAAATAGAATCTCTTATCCCATCTCCTTCCCATCCTATCCAACCTAAATCTTGGGACCAGCCCACTCAGTACATATCTACTGGGAAAGAGAATTGGAAGAAGAGAGAGAGAGAAGGAAAGGGAAAGAGCGAGGCACATACATAGACAGGGATTGAGAGAGACACACAGACATTCAGTCTATTTATCCACCCAGCCATATGGATCTAGGCAGAGAAAGACCACAGGTCTTCTTGGGGTACTGTCTAGTTACCAATTCCACCTCTTGGCTTCTCTGAGGAGAAGAGGAAAATATGCCAGACAAATGGTGGGGTTCAAGTCCAGCTGTCTTCAGACTCATTTGAGGAACCTTGGTAAAACACTGATTCCCAGGACCCACCCTGACACTCTGATTCAGTAGACTTGCCATGAAACCCAGAAATCTGAATTTTTATAAAGTCCCTGGTATGAGAACTATTTGTAAACCTCTGCTTTTTTTCATCTGGTGAAAAGGAATAATAATTTGATCAAGGACTGGTGGATGTAAGGCAAAACTCTAGCAGTGTTGAAGGCTGCAGTGGGTTGGAGAGGATTGGCTGCATGGTGAATGTCATGTCTTCTCCTAGAGCCCCCAATGTGAAAATCCCAGGGTGCTGCCTCTGATAGTCTGCACAAGCAAAATGCTTGTTGATGGTCTTTCTATGAATGCCACAGGCTCAATTACAGTCCATAGAATCTATAAATAACTGGATGGCCTTTCACTTTATCAGAGGTAAGGCAAGTGCCCCAGCACCCAAGCATCAGCCTCATGCATGTTTAGTGAATGTCTCCACCAACTGGCTCGATGCTGGGGGCCCAGAAAAAGAAAGCGTGGTCCTTCCTCTCTCAGGGCACAATATGGGTTCTTTATCCCATCCAACCTTTCAGCATCCCTTAGACAACACTTTTTTCTTAGGTTGATTTTATTTTCATTTTTTGACATTAAAAAATGAATATATCTTGTTTATGACAGTCATTCAGATATTTAAAACTTCCCTTCTCCAAAAGACATTTCAGTTTACTATATTTGTTTATACTATGTCTAGCTGTAAAGCAACTAATATGTTTAAAAGTATAAATACTAAATAGTCTACATTATCAATGTAAGGAAGCCTGTGTAAGATCATTTATTTCCCTATTCTGAAATTTGGTTTGGTTTTATATGTATATTTGTATGAGGTTGTTTTGAGGCTTAGGGGGAGAAGTTTTGCTGGATATTGGGAAGAAATTTGGGGCTCTTTAAGAATCTGAGTTGATTTAATGAAGAAACTTTTCTTCAGGAGAAAGGGCTGTTCGTGCATAAGGTAGGAGTGAACTGAAGACCAAGATAATTATGTGCTGATCATCTAAAATAAGAAACAGGGGCCGGCCCGGTGGCGCACTGGATAGTGCGCCGCTTGGGAAGCGCGGCGGCGCTCCCGTCCGAGGGTTCGGATCCCACATACAGACCGGCTCCTGCTCACTGGCTGAGTGAGGCACGGGAGCAACACCGAGGGTTGCGATCCGTTGCCGGTCCCCGGTCCGGTACGGGGGCAACACTGAGGGTTGCGATCCATTGCCGGACATGGAAAAAAGACAAAAGACAAAAAAATAAAATAAAATAAAATAAAATAAGAAACAGGCAGTGAGAGAAGAGGGGAGAAAGGAAAGCTGACAGGCTGGTTGCTCTAGAGACCAAGTCAGGAATGGCCTAGAAGCCAGGAAGTAATAGCAGGAAATAAAAGCAGCAGGGAGAGGGGACAGAGGCAACACGTGCCTGTCCCCTGATAACTGTAACTGTTACCACTAGGAATAGGTAGGTCAAGAACTTCAAAGAGTTCTGGGAGATGAAGGTTAACAGCTTTTCTGCAACTATTAAGGAAATGTTTGGGGAGGGGGGTAAAGATATTTAACTTGAACATAGAACTGATTTTGTTTTTCTTTTTTTCTTTCATTTTGAACGTAGAACTTTTTTTTTTTTTTTTTTTTTGAGACCGGCCACACCGCGCTCAGCCAGTGAGTGCACCGGACATCCCTATATAGGATCCGAACCCGTGGTGGGAGTGCTGCTGCGCTCCCAGCGCCACACTCTCCCGAGTGCGCCACGGGCTCGGCCCTGAACGTAGAACTTTTTGAGGTAACTTTAACTTTGGGGTTTTATATGTTTATAAGATAAATACAGATACTAATTTATCCTTTGCTGTATGGATAGATGTAGAGCTCCAGTAAACCACAGCATTCATGAATTTCCTGTGTTAGTAGAGTGCCAAGAGCACTTTGCACTTGGGGTCTGAAATCTTGAGTTCAAGTGGCTTGAGTAAGTCATGTGGTCTTTCTGAGAGCAGTTTCCTTCTCTGTAAAGTAAGTCTTTGATCTATACCAATCTGCCTTCTTAAGTTTTTTGCAAGGATTAAATGGAAATAAAAATACACTTTGCAAAGTACAAGTTCTATAGAAATACATTTTTATTCCCTGGGGCAACCATGCCTGAAGTAGGCAATGCCTTTGTTCTAAACTACCTTAAATGACCATGACCATGACCATGGTGTGACAGCAAGCTGAAGGACAGTCCTGTGCTAGGAGGAGTTAACACATCTGCAGAGGGGCCTTGCATAAAGTCTACCAAACTCCACAACCTCTTCCTAACCCATGATGCTTCACGGAGGGTCTGTGACAGGGTCGTAGATGACCAGGGATTTCAATGAGGCTGCTATGTCACCTTCCTCATGTGACCCACAAGCAGGCCTTCCAGGTGACCCTACATCACACCTGTAGTGTACTGGTTCTGCCACTAGGGTACCCTGTGGTGACTGAGTGTGCGGTCCCTCCCCAGCCTCTCTTCAGGACTGTGGCAGTCCAAGGATGCAGAACCATTCCAACCCCTAGAAGATCATTCTATTTCCAGAGCACCCAAACCACCCTTCCTCACGTGGCAAGCTCTGCCTCCAACTTGCTCTATCAACTCCTGCAGTCCAGAAGAGCTCCTCCACTGGGCTCTCTTCTTGCCTGCCTCTTGGCTTGTGCGCTAAGTATTTAAATTTGCCCTGAAGCTAAGCTCTTCAAGACACATGATTTAAGCTTCTCTTTCAGCTAATTAGATATTGTTCTACAAATTGGGCTGTTCTCTCTGAAAGATGAGCTGCAATTTACTTCCCCTGCCCTCTCTTTAAACTTAAACTGAACTGTAAAATATGGCCCTTTGATTGTTTAGTCCAATCAGGAGATTATTCTGTACAGGGAATAGATATCTACCTTCTTGCTAATGCTGAGCTTGTTTGAGCATTCCTTGTTGGTTGCTGTGAAGATGACAGAAGATTTTGCTTAGACGCCTCTCATCCTTTTGAAAGGTCGACCCTTCAGTGATTTATTTTGGCTTGTACATCTGTAATCACCTGAGTAACCAATCACTAACTGCCTTAACACATCTTCACCCTGCAACGGGGGAGATTTTTATTATCACGTTTCATTGATAAGAAAACTGATGCCCGAGGAACTCAGGCTATTTGCCTAAAGTCAAATAAATAGATAAGTGGAGGAGCCAGACCATGAGTGCAGCTCTTTGGTGCTCAGATCCTGTAAAACTATATATGGTCTCATAAGTCCAACATCAGTTGGTGAAGGGGAAAGCAAGCTGTTGCAGAGTTCTCATACCCACACACTGTCTGAGATTCTTTGAGGATTTCTTACAGCTCTTGGTGAAGCACCATGAGGCCCTCTAAAACCTTCTCTGATGCAAGGGGCCTTTACGCATAGAGAGAATATGGATCCTTTCTGTAAATTGCCTCTTATCCTGTGCAGGGGGCCGGGTGTTCTCTCATCCTCAAGACTGTGCCCAGCACTTGATGAATGGAGACTCTCTGAGTGGGGTTTACGCCATCTTCCTTAATGGGGAGCTAAGCCGGAAGTTGCAAGTGTACTGTGACATGACCACCGACGGGGGCGGCTGGATTGTAAGTAGATGCAGCTGCTCTCCTTGCATGCAAATATCCTAGTGTTCCAGTCCACCAAGCTCAGCACCGTCCATCCAAACTTCACCATCCTCCTGACCATCCTTTCATCCACCCCCTACATGTCCACCCTGGGGCTCTTCATGGCCCTCAGGACCCTCGTTCAGCAGCCCAATCATAGGTTTGTCCAGGCAGAGAAAGGAATAAGCAGATTAAGGCCTGGCCCAGTGAAGGGACTCCAGGATGACTGCCTTCTCCCTTGCTCCCTGTGTGAGGAATTGTGCCAAGAGGGTGCTGGAGAAAGGCAGTAGTGGCTCAGGCAGACCCAGGGATCTTGCCTGCTGAGGACTGCAGCTATAAGAAAGCAGTGGAGGAGGGGCACCTCTGCAGGAGGAGGTGAGCCTCTCTGTGGTGACGTGATTAGGATCCTTCTATTGGGGGTTGCATTGGGAGAGCTGATGAGGAGCAGAACATGGAGAGCCGCCTCTAGTTACCAAGGCCACGCCTGACTCCATCCTTGTTCTTCTCAGAGCTGTCACAGCTCTCACGGAGCATCAGTGCTTCCCATGCCTGATAGGGCAGTTCAGAGTGGAAGAAAAAGGGCAGCTTCACAGATGGCCCCACCTCAATGCAGGCTACTGTGCAGATGGGAGAGTTGCCACAGCTTGGCCCTAAACCATCCAGCATCATCTGAATCAGTGCAGGGTGGAAGCTCAGCCCCTCCACCCTCCTGCAGATTCCCGCTCTAGTGCAGCTAACACACAGTGCTGGCTTTTCCACGGTGCAAAGCAGGTAGTTTTGGAACAGAGTTAAATGGTGGCTGTGCTCCTAACAGCTACTCTTGGGAGACTTTTTTTTTTTTTATATTTCTGACATATTTGTGCCTCCTTCTTAAAGCATAATTGGAAATTGAAGCTGAGGCTGATGTGTCTGAGGTTAAATGAAATTAGCACTTAAACAGCTCTGAAAGTGAACGATACGCAGTTGCTTTGCCTGCACTAGGAGGGGGACAGTTACTCACTGATTTGAAACTGGTCCTATGCTTTCTACTGCACTCTGAGGTGCGAAAGATTAATTTAAGAGCCAAGTCTCTTTCTCCTGACTACTTGGGGGTTTGATATGTATCCTGAATCCTTTCTACATTGCAGGGGTGCCCACTGGTGCCAACATCGCACCCCAGACTATTAGAGAAGGGCTCTGAGTACCTCCTACAAAAATTGCTGTGTAAATATCGAACTCTGTTCTGAAATATTTCTTATCTGGGCATCTTTGTCATTGAAGATACAAAACCCAGTTATATCAATTTTACTCATTACAGTTTATTTTCCTTAGCATCTCCCCATTTCTCCCCCTTTCTCTTCACAGGTATTTCAGAGGCGGCAGAATGGCCAAACTGATTTTTTCCGGAAATGGACTGATTACCGTGTTGGCTTCGGGAACCTGGAGGATGAGTTTTGGCTGGGTAACTCGTGCTTTTTGCTTTCCTTTGGTGCGCTGCTCTGGCTTTTTGTCCATCTCTCTCTTTTCTGCATCCATCTGGGATTATCAGGAAGCCTGCCTCTGTGGAGCAGTGGACAGCTTGTGAATTGCTTTCAGTACCTCTTGCTCTGTTTGGCTCCGATATTGATCTGTTTTTATCTTATTGTGGTGCTTTCCTCTTTGCTGTGTCTCTTCCCATCCTCATTAATAGTCTCTTATGCTGATGGGCGTCGACATGAGGCCACTACAATGGGAGTGAGCTGTGTGGTGGGGGAGGAGCCAGGGAGCACAGCAGAAGCCGGGCAGCCAGCCTGCAGGTCGGCAGAGGAATGAGGCCGGTCACTCCAAATAGTTCTTTGGAGAATGTTAGTACCTGACTTGGAAAGGGAGAGAAAAAACTAAAGTGGCATCAGAGGTGACTGGCAATTTCCTAGAGATGTGACACAAGCAGGAGGTACAGACTGAGAACAAGCTGGGGTGAGAAGGTAAACACACACCCATGCCAGGCAGCTGGTGGTGGTGGCAATCCAGGAAAGCAGTCCATTCATTCCTACCCACATCTCCCTCTGGGTCAGGTTTTCACAGGGTTTGAGAGAAGGAGGCAGAGGAAACAGCAGCTCATCCTGTTCCACACGTGTGGTCTCCTCTTTGTCTCCCCTACCATCATCTCATCCAGGCCTCACCAACTTCTCCTGGATGCCCAGATAACAGCCTCCCAAACTGGCCTCCCTGCCTCCAGGAGCACCCCATTGTCCACATGGCCACTGGAGTGATCTTCCTTATACCCCACATCTGAGCAGTGGTTAACCCCCTTTGTAGAACTTCTCAGTGACTCCTCCTCACCACCAGAAGGCCAAACACCTCTGCTCAGGTACAGGGCCCTCTCTGAGCTACCCCAGAGCCTGCTCTCTACCACCGATACCTCACCTGCTCTTTCTCCCACGCCTTCCCAACCCCAGACTCCAAACATCAGAACCACTGATGTTTCCTCTGCAGGGAGCACTCTCAGCCAATGCCCCCTTCCCCATATACTCTGGGGCCCATCTGTGTATATTCAAATACCCGGCTAAACACCTCTTCCTCAACAGAACCTGTCCTAACCATTTTTCTCACCCATTGCCAGAGGGAGAATTGACGACTCCCTCTTTCGTGGCCAAGATCATAGTGTCCATTTTACCTTCTGTCTCTCTTGACTATACTATGTGAGATTTTTTCAAGGACAAGACCATGTCATATTCATCTTTTACTGCGATTACCCATTACAGTGCCTGGGGAATAGGAGGTACCTAAAGTACCGAGATCAATCAATCAATGAAAAGAGTGCATTGAGTACCTATTAGATACCCAGATCTGTGTTTGTCAATGTGAGTAATAAAAATACAAGGTTAAGACCATATAAAAACATTGAGACAGAAGTCAAACAAATAAGAAAACATCCTTACCTTCAAAGCATTCATGAGCAGCTTGGGAGACAAGTGTAACACACATGCATCAGTGCACCCAGAAGCAGACAGCACTCGCGCTTCCCAAACTTAAGCCATCGCGTGCTGTTTTCACAAATTTTATCATATTTATGAAATATAGACACTATCATGCACTTAATTTCTATATATCACTTTTTTTATTGAATTAAATCTATTTTTAAAGAAACTTTATAGCATTGCCAAAAATGGAAAGCCAATTATCCTGTGCCATAAATAAAAGGAAGCCTTGAAAATAAAGGCAATGAAAACAATATTAATACCATTAAATGACAGTTAAATACAGGAACTCCAAGTCTGTTGTTGCTGCTGCTGGTGATGCTGTTAAAAATGGAGATTAGAAAGGGCTGTGTGTTAAACACACCACAAATACTAGAACCAAACTGAGACCAAAAGTTAAGGTTAATATCAGGGTAAGGTTTCTCCTTCATCTATTAAGAAAGACTGTGACAGAATTTGGAAATACCTTTCTCCCTGAATGTCCAAGGTATTTGGTACCTTATTCCCACAACACTTCCCATATCCTCAGAGATGCCATTGGGAAACACTGTATTAACCTTTGTAAGGAGGCCACAGATACTCAGAGAAGGAAGAGATCAGCTTCACGGACAAGGCATTGAGGGATGAGTTGGAAGAATAAAGGAAGAAAGGGGACAAGAAAAGAGAAAAGGCAGAAATCCTTTTGACACAGGCAAACTCGGGACCAGGAAGAAACCCATCCAACCAGAGGAAAGGTGCACATCGGGGAAAGAAGAAAATGAGGCTGGGTGGGTTGAAGGGAAGGCACATTGCGGAACTTAAAAGTAGGGAAGAGAAGTCTTGACTTGATGATACAGCTAATAGGAACAATGAGGGCTCTTGATTAGAGGTGATGTGTAATCTGGCAGCGATACACAGGTTGGGGGTACAGTGTGACCCATGGCTTATGTCCTAAGTTGGGTTCTCCAGAGGCAGAGCCTGAGACAGGGATTCTTATTCAAGTGATTTGTTGGGGAGTTCTCTGAAGAGAAGAGAAATGGGGGAAGCAGGATAGATCAGGGGAAACTGCAAAAACATGGTCTTGTCTAGAGACTCCTTCAGTCTGATCCCAGGGAAGCTCTGGATCATGATTTGCTCCTCAGAGTTTGTCCCCACTGAGGCAAGGAGGCTTTGCTTTTGTACCCTCTTCATCAGTCATTGATGGAGGTCTGCCCAAAGGCATGGGGGAAGGAGAGCGTAGCTTCCAGGATGAAGTGACTCCCATTTGGTCAAGGGCAATTATCCAAGAAGAAAGCAGCTGTGAGTTGCGAGCAGCCAACACTTCCAGCCACTGGAGATGGGTCCACCTAAGGGCTTCGGGGCATGGCACCACCAGCATCCACTACATCTGCGCAAGCACACGTCTAGGGGAGGTTGTGGGTCAGCAATTCTGCGAACAGCAGTCAAACAGCCTTCTACTTATAATCAAGGTAAAGCTTCAAATCTCAGATGGGATAGGAAAGCCAAAAGCTCTGGGTGACCTCCAGCCAATCATTTCACCTCTCTGGACTTCATCTTCCTCTTCCACAAAAAAAAGAGGCTGGCCTCAGTAATCTCTAAATGTCCTTCCATCTCTGCAATTCTTTGATTCTAAATCATGGCACACTCAGATAGATGTTAGATGTCACAGCAAAGCAAGAGAACCCCAGTTCAACGAGCAGATAGAAATCAGGAGGACTCGGAGGTCACCAGCAATGTAAGGTGAGAGGCTCGGGGTGTGGTCAGGTTGGTCACAATCTGAGGGTCCCAGGGCAAAGCCAACCAGGTCAAACAGACAGGAAAATATATATGAGAAAATATCACCAAGAGGGATCTGCCCTTCACCTAAACTCTGCACTTACAGGGGTTTTCACTTTACGAGAATGTATTAGACCAAGGCCTAGAAAGCTCAGAGACCAAGGAGAGCGCAGGTGAGTGGGGATAACGGGCCAGAAAGACCAGTGAAGAGGTAGCAGAGCAAGGTGTAGCAGGGAGATTAGAGAGAAAGGCACTGAGTCAGGAGGCAGAGAACAGCAATCTCTGACCTGGCCACGGGAGCCCCAGGAGGCCTGAGGCTGAGAACAGCAGGGGCAGTGTAATAAAAGGTGGACAGAGCCCCCTCTGCAGGCTGCTAGAAGGTGTTGGGATATCCAGATATCCTGGACACACTGAACTCCTCTGATCAGCACCTCTACCTCTGCTTTCTCACCACTCACACCAAAGGACTCATACCCATGTAATGCCTCTTATAATTTTCTTCCAATACCGTGGTTTGGTGTAGAAGGTGGCAGGGGACAGGGCCTGGAATCCTGAGGCTCAGGGCTTGTCAATTACTGGGTCAGCACTGGATGTTAGGACCCTGCCCCCTGAGCTGTCTGTAGTGGAAACTCATCAGCACACCTGGGCTGACCTCCTTGCAGGAGGAAATTCAGACTCTGGCAGGGTCTATTTGACAAGAACCTGGGGAGGGCTGAGGACAAACACCATCTGGATACCCCTCCCCTTCCCCATAGCATCTGTTTCATGGTCACAGTTGCATTTTTCCTCCCATTTCCAAGGCTGCTGGGGCCAGACTCAGGGCATGGTCCGCTCTTCTCCACAGGGCTGGACAACATACACAGGATCACGTCCCAGGGCCGCTATGAGCTGCGTGTGGATATGCGGGATGGTCAGGAGGCCGCCTTTGCTTCCTATGACAGATTCTCTGTGGAGGACAGCAGAAGCCTGTACAAACTCCGCCTGGGAAGCTACAATGGCACTGCAGGTACCTGTGGCCCCTGGGTGACCCCCGGGCAGCGGGCGTGCAGCAGGACGGGGCCCCTCGTGAATTCCCTCTAGCCAGTGAGGAAGTCCAGGCGGCGGGGTCGCTCTGGTCCTGGCTCTCCCCAGCCACTCAGGTGACCTGAAATCAATTTCTCAGGACTTCAGTTTCCTCATCTGGAAAATAATAATAATAATAATGCTTGCCCTGCTTCACAGACTAGCCAGGAGAAAAAAAGTGATAAATGCCGTGAAGATGCTTTTAAGTTAAAAAATATAAAAAGTGCAATGTGAGAGCATAGGATTGCTTTTCTTGTTCACAGTAATCAATATGGGCTCTTATCCAGTGAGAGCGGAATCACTTATTGTCCATGTAGAAATCTCCCCTGCAATGACATTTAGGAAAACCATCTTTGAACTAACAAAAATAGTACAGATCCCCCATTCTCTGAGATGCCCCAGCCCTTTCACCCCCTGCCTTGGCCATCAGCAGTCATCACAACATCACATCCAGGAGCAAATGACACCAGTGAGTGGTCCTCGCTGCCCACGTTTCTTTTCATTCCTCCACGAGAACTACATACGTGGTCAGGTTTTCTGTATAGATTTTTATGGCATTTCTACTAAGCAGAACAACCGTCCCTGTAAGCTCTGTGGTATTAATAGTTTTATCTGAACTTAACATCCAGTCTGCTTCTTGGGCTTTGCCAATCTGTTTCCTGTGTTCTGTCCTAACACATTTCATAAAAACCTTGTTCGCCAAATATTCAACTGTTTGGTACATGGAATTATTGGCCCTTTCATTAACTCCAATTTTAGGGCTAAATGCTGGTATATAATTTTAGCAACATTTTTATGCCTCTTGAAATTAACAAGAGCATCAAGATGTGCCCTTCCAATTACTGCATCTGTTCAATTACTACTCTTCTCAGCCAGGTATTTTTACTCCAAAGAGAAGACGTGCTTTCTTTTGTTATTGTTCATATTTGAGATCATTCCCAATGGCAATCAGACCAGCCTGAAGTGCCTCAACAAAAGGTCCAATTTGCCACACTTTGGACATAAAATAGCCATTGAAATGGAGCGTATTAAACAAGATGTCAGACTAAATCATTTCAAAAATAACGTGATGCTATTCACTCCTTAAAATTAGAATTGTGCCCACAGAAAAGCCATTCCTACTTCTCCTACAGGAAGATAAGTGAGCCCTCCCACTTCCTTACATGTCTCCCTTCCTCTCTCCTCTCCGTCCCGCTCCACGCCTGTGCCTTCGTCTGTCCACCGTGAGCCCAGCCCCTGCCTCCTCTGTTCCAGCTCCATCTCCCTGCCGAGCCCCAGCAAGAGCAGAGCTGTTGGACTGCATTCCAACTCACATTTCAGAGACAAATACTGACAATGTTTAGCTGATCATCAAAAATTAATTACTGTCTGATTCCTCACCTCGAGTATTTAGTTCATCATCTTCAAAAGCAGGAAAAGCTGAGCCCATTTAGGCTGCCCCTCTCTCTAGGTAACTCCACACAATCAATGGATGTTTTTTCTAGACCAGAAGTTTGCCAGGGAAGAAAGGCCCATCCCCTCTCTTTTTGGCATTTAACATTACCCGAAACCTGTGGCCTTTATCTCTAGTTGTTACTCATTTTTACTAGCACTACTGGTAGCAACAGTCCATCCCAAGGGCCTCCAATCCAAATTCAGTCCCTTCTCCTGCTCCCCATTTCTCAAGGCTACAAACATCCAAGTCTCTACCTGGGACTGCACTTGGATGAGGACTGAAAATTCCAAATCAGGTTATCGATAAGAGGTTGTGAGCAACTTTTAAAGGTTTATGGGGCAAATGGTAGAGATGCAAAAGATGCATAAAACACAGACTCTGCAAGAACTAAACATCTAGTTTTAAAAGGAACACTTAGGAAGTAACTCACCCCACAGTAAATGGTTCTCACTCCCAGTTTAAGGGGCGTTCAGGGGAGGGGGGTCTGGGTAGTGGACGAAGGCTTCATGAGGGCAGCAGCATTTGAAGGAATCCCTATGGTGAGGAAGACAGATTCTGGAAGAGGAGCCATGGAAGGACAGTCACTGTGGTGGAAGGAAAGGCTGGAAGGGCCCAGCTGACGTGGAAGGGCCTGGCTGACCTTGGCAGAGTGTAAGTTCAGGGGGAATAGAAAGAAGACTGGTGGAGGGGTCGGAGCCAGGCCCTGGACAGCTTTGCAACCGAGGGAGCAGAGGAATTCAGTCTTAACACGGTGGGCAGTGGGGAGCCACTGTAAGTCCTGATGGAATAATGGAAGTGGGGCTTTAGGAAGATCAGCGTGACAGCCATAAACAGGATAAAGTAAATCTGAGTGAGGATTGCAGAGGCCAGCCAGGGGCTGCTGCATTAATCCTGATAGGAGATAATAGGAGCCTTGACTAATGCTGCGATTAAGAGAAAGGTATAAATCTGGACCGTGGTTTGAGAGAGAAAACCAGGTCTTAGTTAATGTGTTGAAAATGAAGTGGTGATAGGAGACAGAAATGGAGAGGGAGACTAGGTTTGGGGAGGACAGAAAGACCAACGTGGGGAGCGTGTCTGAGACAGCGGCCGGCCCCATCGGCATGGAGCTGGAAAGAATTGTTCCAGGAGAGTAACAAGGACAAGGTGAGGATTACAGAGAGAGAAGCAGGGGCGAGAGGATAGAACTGTGGGGGGAGACAGCAGAATCAAGGGACTGATGCTGAAAGAAAGGGTCACTAGAGAGCAGGATTAGTCCAGGAATTTTTAAGATAAAGGATATGAATGTGGCTTAGGGTGAAAGAAGTTGGAAATGTTAAAAATTGGGGACAGTGATCAAAGATCCTTCAAGCCTGCTCTTCTCCAAAATGCAGCCGTTTTCCCGCCACTTTTCCTCTGCCACGGTTTTGATTTTTTCACCATCTTGTTTCCTAAGACAGGAACTCTAGTTCGCTAAGGTCCCTCTCCACATGTGGCACCAAGTTCTGGACCTGGGTTTTGGGGGTGGTCTGACCAGGACTGGTGACCCAAGGAGAAGCCCCAGCTGAGGCTGCACAGTGTGACTCAGCATGGTCCAAGTGGCCATGGCTCATCACTGTCTCCTCTGAGACAAAGGGACCCCAGGTGTTCTACGTCCCCTTGCAGGCCTGGAGCAAGCAGACAGGCCATGAGGTGGGGCTGTGTGGACAGAGTTCTCAGCAAAAGCTCAGGGGATGAGGAAATGGGAGAGCAGCATGGAAGTACTTGGCCCCAGGGGTTAGGCAGAGTAAGAGTTCTGCACAGCCAGGCTAAGGAACGGGGTGGAAACAGGAGGGAAACGGGAGAGGTAAGTGGAAGGTTCCATAAGTGGAGGCCAGGTTTACTGCAAGTGAGTTGAATGTCCAGAAAATCCTGATAAAAGAGTGACAAATGGGGCAGTCTCACAAACATACCTTTTTTGCAGGGGACTCCCTCAGCTATCATCAGGGACGCCCTTTCTCCACCAAGGACAGAGACAATGATGTTGCAGTTACCAACTGTGCCATGTCATACATGGGAGCTTGGTGGTATAAGAACTGTCACCGGACCAACCTCAACGGGAAATACGGGGAGTCCAGGCACAGTCAGGTAGGTGAGGCCGGCCACTCCTGAATGGCCCAGAGCTACGCAACCATGATCCCTTTGCTTTGTGTTTTAAATGCACATGCAAGTCTTACATTTTCCTTTTAAAAAGAAATACTTAGAGTCTTGAGAAAGAACTGTCATAAAGAGAAAAGTAATGCAGGCACAGGGATAAAGACAGGACAGAGCAGAAGCCAGAGGAAGAAAGCAGAGCATCTGACCCAGGAGCCAGAACTCACCCAGAGAATCTCTTGATGCCCAGTCAAGTCCCATTTCAATTCCTCATCTGGCAGAGCCCGTGAAGAGATTATCGATTCTGGGGACAGTGTCACAGGCTCAACTTCACTCTAAGAAGGGTGCCAGAGAGAGATAAGAGAAATACCAGTGTAAACTGGTCTATCCTCCCCCATCAGAGACTACAAGTCTACAGGCGTGGCTGGCTGTTAGTGAGACCAGCTGCACCAACTGGGACTTTCCCAGTTTTAGCACTGAAAGACCCACATCCAGGGAAATGCCTTAGTTCTGGGCAAACCAGATGGTTGGTCATCCTAGGTGAAAACCATGTGAGTCTTTCATGGAGAGTGAGCAGTCAAACACAGTCATTCTCTCCAAAATTCTTCCACACTATTGGGATTTTGAAATTCACCACCATCTACAGGTGCATGCAACTCCTGAAAGCCTAAAACAAAGCTGGCAATAGGAATGACCTGCCACATGTTCCCAAAAAAGAGCCAGGCTGTAGGCGTGTGTAAGGGGAAAGCTGGAAAGACACTTGGCTCCTTTTGGCTTGTTGGAAACTTGACCGCAGAGCTTCACGTTCATGGGAAATAGCTAAATCCACGTCTTGGATTCCCTGTTCCCATCAGTCCCCTCTCTCTCTTCAAGTGGGTGCTCTTCCGGAGGGCAAGGGCCATCTGATATGCTTGTCTTTCTCATGTCCAGGGGATCAACTGGTACCATTGGAAGGGCCACGAGTTCTCCATCCCCTTCGTGGAAATGAAGATGCGCCCCTACAGCCACCGTCTCACGGCGGGGAGGAAACGGCGGTCCTTACAGTTCTGAGCAGTGGGGGGCTGCCAGCCAGCCGATCTTTTCTGTCATTTGTTTGTATTTCATGATATGAATCTGGGGGGAGGGAAGTAGTAATGTGCTTTGCAACATATTACGAGTATTTGAAGGAAGTGGGGGTGTGGCAGGAATCAGTCAACCATCATCTGCTCATGGTTTCTGCTGCCCTGGAGCCCGGCCCTTGGTCGGTCTGCGTCTCCCTCCTACCCAGTCATCCTTAACCTTCCCCTCCTTTCCCACCACGGAGGAAATGCGGGAAGCTTTCTTAAAAGACCAATTCAAAAGCAAGTCGTGGAGTGCAGACCGTTGTGGTGACAGGCACACACCTTCTTTTACTGCCCTCCTTCTGAGATGCCCTTCACCTTCCCAGTATTTGTAATCTGGTCATGGCCAGGTTCTCACGCCAGCCCAGAGAAGAAGCCTCAACAAGAGATCTTTGCCAACAACTCCCCTTTAGAGGAAACAGATCAGCCGCGCCCTGTCCCAACAACCCAAGTCCTTTTTAATGGGCCAAAGATTTTCATCTTCTAACACTCTTGCTCTTGCCAGCCAAGTGTCCTGCTATCTTTTAAGAGTAGCGGCTCTTTTCCAGCTGCAATCGGTCCTTTGGCTAGTTTCATCCTATCTTAGACCCCACAGCCCCAGAAGCCCACCCAGTGTTTTGGAATCTAGTTTCCACGGCGTAGCAGGCTCCCGGCCTGGGTTGCACAGAGGCTGTGTCCCTGTGAGTCACAAACTGTTGCCCTGCCCTCAGCTCAGACAGTAACTTTCTTTGGGGGTTGGAGGAGGGTGACTGTTGTTGTTTTCAGCACTTTGGGATCAGGCATTGAGGGAAGGACAGAAGAAGTAGAAATCAGGGCACCTGCCTTAGAGATTACCAGTCCCATGAGAAACAGATCTCACCTAGTTCCATTTTCTGTATCTCCAGTTCTATTTGTCATGGATTTTTTTTCTTCTTACTTGCAAATTGAAGGCCTCATATCTGTCTTCAGCCAAGCTCTCCTTACTTAGTGTGGGTGGCTTAATAAGAGTCAGAAACGCAAGTTATCTGACCAGCAAGCCATTCCCCTGACTGGTAATCACTGGGAAAAGGTAAAATTTTTTTTTTTTTTTTTTTTTTTTTTGAGGGACGGGGGATCGTCCTCTTTTGTGGTACTATAGGAAACAAAGATGACCTCCTTAATGAGGTGAGATCATAAGAAGCTTTTCTCTGTCATCTTTTTTTTTTTTTCCTTTTTGTCTTTTTTTTACTGACCGGTAACGGGATCGCAACCCTCGGTGTTGCGCCCGCACCGCGCTCAGCCACATGGGATCCAAACCCTCAGCGGGAGCACCGCCGCACTTCCAAGTGGCGCACTCTCCAGTGCGCCACTGGGCCAGCCCCTCTGTCATCTTTTATTATTCTGTCTTTGAGAGAAAAAATGAAAAGTGCCAGAGGAAATTGCATCTAAAAATCCAGAGGTACGTAGGAAGGACTGTGGGCCTACCTCCCATTTCCTGAGATGTGATGTCTTCACTGGCATGACTGGATTTTTAAGCCCGTGAGAGCCGAAGGCTCTAGAAGTCATGACCTTTCAAATTCTTCTCCGGATCAAATGTCAGCTGCAACCATCCTGCAGCATTTGCCTAAATCCATGCCCAGTCCCTCAGCGGCCATCTCCTTTTCCTCTCCTACTCCTAAGGCCCCAGTTCTGTTTTCTGTAAAGCCCATGTTTGTCAAACTATGGCATTTTATACCTTTTCTGGCCAGTCACTGGATGAGCCTGAGAGTTGGCAATTTTCTAAAGGAAACATCCACACTCTAACCGAGCTTTGATAACCAGGAAGGGACAGTCCCTTGAGCCGATGACCACACCTCTAATGCTATGAGGATGAAGTCAGCCTGCCATTTACTGTGGGCACTCTCCTTCTAGCAGTTTCTGAGGCCTCGTCCACTGCCGTGGTGTGGATGTGACTGACATACACAGTTCTGAAAAATGCAGCTGGTATTTTCATTTCTCAATTCAGCATGGGCTTCAAAAAACTAGGAGGAGGAAGAAACGGAAATAAATTCTTTCAAGAAGGCTATAAATTAGATAAGATTTAGTTGGAGAGTGGGACATCAATGGATAGTTGGAAGCTCACTGAACGAGGAACTTGGGGACTGAGATATGGGCCATCTCCTGCCATTGTGTTAGCTACATGACACGGACGGTTGTTTCACCTCTGGCCCTCTGTTTCCTCACCTGTTGGATGAGAAATTAGACTAAAAAGATTTGTAACTTTCCTTTCTGTTTTGACAGTCAGTAATGCTTGCCGTGGCCTGAAAATCTGAGTTGAATTTGGCATTGTTGAGAGAACACAATTAAGTAATGCAAATTCACCAGGAGCCGAGTTTTAAGTAAAAGAAGGAAGGAAGGAAGGAAGGCAGAGAGGGAGGGAAGGAAGGAAGAAAGGAAAGATTCAGAAGTCATAAGTAAAACACACACACACACACATCGCAGAAAAGAGATTGCAAAATAAGAGGCTGAACTCATTTTGTTTATAAAAGTGGAGCCCAGGGACCTGGGAAATGCCAGTACAGCCCACTTCATCAAGGGAACTGAAACGGAAAAAGAGTACAGTGCCATCAATTCAGGTGAAAGTCAAAAAACATCAGTGGAAACCAAAACCTATCTTTTACTGGAACCATTTTACCCTATGGAATATTTTTATAAATAGTATCAGTAGCATTGCCTAGATTCATTTTAAAGAATTTTAAAGAAAGGTACTTTAAAGATCAGCTCACCCAACCCTCTATAAAAGGATTTATAAATTCCTTTTATTAAGTAGAATGCTTTTCCTAGGGTCTTCACCATTTTTAAGAGATTCTGTGCCCCACTCTCTTCCCCAGGCCTGTGGTCGATTTGACTATAACCTTCTTTGCTTATCCCAGTCCTCCAAGCACGTGTGCTTGCCCTAAAGGTGGATCCATTAATCAATACTCACAAAGCGCCCCCCAAGCACACCAAGGCTTCCCTCAAGGGGCTCAAAACGAATAGAGGTGCACGCTGCCCAGAAGGCTGTTTCACGGCAGACACGTCAGGATATGCATCTATACCAGAAACAAAAACAACTACCGCTGACCACAACAGACTCACTGCCTAGGCCCAAGATCCAGGCAGTTTCTTCTTTTTGCATTTCCCATCATACAAAGATAGTTTCCAACAGATGAAACTCACACTCTCCAGGGTTACTTCTGGAAGGTGAAGGAATCAGGTGTGAAGAGGGGGTGGCAGGGATGACACATCTGTGGGAAACTGCTGCGCCCCCCCCCCCCCCCCCCCCGCCCCCCCCCCCCCCCCCCCCCCCCCCCCCCCCCCCCCCCCCCCCCCCC
>NW_007726256.1:772998-783720 GCF_000696425.1 Galeopterus variegatus | reverse complement strand
CCCTTCGGGGGGAAACCCCCCCCCCCCCCCCCCCCCCCCCCCCCGCCATAGACCAGATTTAACCGTGGAGGGGGACTGACAGCCGCCTTCTGAAACCCTACATAACGCATCGTGGGGGTTGAGGACTCCACTACTCCCTCACTCCACTACTCATAAAGTAAGACACCTGACACCCTGATTCTTCCACCTGGGAACCAATCAGCAACCTGTTATTTCAAAGACAAACCTGAAGGACCAAGGTTGCCCATGAGCTCAATGCCAAACCAAACTCTCCCATCACATTTTTACTTTTAAAAATCTAATCCCAGAACAGAGCTGTACATTAAGGAACAAAAGGTCATTATGGAATCTTTTCAAAGAGCTCTTTTAAAAGCATTAGTTGAGAAAGAGTTTATGAATTCCTCCTTGTCCTTTCCTCTGGAGAAAAAAAAATGGAACCTGTAAGAACAACTGGATGCACCAAGCTGAGGGTGTTGAAATAGACTAGCTGCCGACCTGGATTTGCAAATATTCATGGGGCATGAAATTATTTGTTTTGACCTCCACCCAGAATTTCAGGAAAGGTGGAGCCATTTACCAGGATATGTGCTTTTCTACTGTTTGCTTTGTTATCACCAGAATTCAATCTAATTCCTTAGTTCCATTTCTTTCCCTCCAAGGGTGCAGGGCAGGGGTGGGGTGGGAGCATTTTCCACCTCGACTTGCATCTCACTGTTCACTCTTAACAATTTGACAAGGAACCTCTGGAAGATACAAACTTCACTTTAGTGAAGGTGGAATCATTTGTTTTCACTCGCCTCAAACTTGCCAAGACTTCAAGAAAGGTCTTGGGACTCAGAGGAATGGGGTGGATCTGTGAAGTTCAGAAGTCTGCCTCTCATCCCGATACCAGGAGCTGCACACTCAGCCCTGCCTAACTCCCTTGGATGGTCCGTTTCCACCCAGGTAATAAAGACAGAGAGGTTCCACCCTCTGAGGAAAGGTGAGTCACAGGGTTCGCTTCTGGATTGTGCCTGTTGCCTCTCATTGGCTATACTGCAGGGTCCTTTGACCACATCTCTGAAGACCTTTGGCTTAATGCCCTCCCAACCTTCGCTTCTTCCGCACCCAACATGACACATATGCAATAAAGTTTACTCTCAACAACACTGGAGCATTTTGACACTACTAGGCCCAAATGAGCACTCACCAAATGGAAACTTGCCGAAGTAAGTAGGGAAAACAAATCTAGTATGCTTTAAGATGATGTGATGGTGTAGGTTCAGGTCCAGTTTGAAACAATGGCTCTGGTTCACTCTAATTGTATCCACACTGGATTTGTTTATGCCAGTCTGTGTTCTTCAAGCTTTGAGAGCCACTGGGCAGAAGAAAGAATTAAATTTAAAAAGAGCTTCTGGATCATTGGAGATTAAAAGCCAGCTTTCTACAGATGGCCTCACACTAAAAATGCAGAGACCAGGTGTGAGAGGCCATGGTAGAGTTACCAGCATTGGCTTCTCAAGTTCTGGCCTCCTACCTTCCACTAGAACTCCTGTCAGTTCATCCACCTCACTTGAGGAGAAACTAAGGCACAGAAGGCCTGTCACTGCACAGGAAACGAGAAACGGAGGGCTTTCTTTCCTTGCTCAACCAATCCTGCCTGGATCTCACATTTTCTTCACCAGCAGTCACATGCCTGATTTGTCATCTCCAGCCTTCTGATTAATTTTTCAAGGTCACCCCTTGCCTGAAATATGACTTCATCGCACCTGCAGCACTTTATTGTCCAAATGTCCTTGGCAAACCTCACCGTCTTTGGACAGTGTTGCATTTTCTCCAAACAGGAAATCCTCCCTCCTTCCCCCAGCTTCATAAGGCTATTGCAGAGCATCCAGATAACACAGCCCTTGTTCCTCCGGCAAACTCAGCTTCCTTTGCTAACTTAATAAAACGGCTCTTTATTGTCTGGGCGGTGAGGCTGGGTTAATGTTCAATTTCCAGTTCAGAAACGTTTAACCCTTTCAGCCTCGTGATCAGCTCTCCCAGGTACTGGCATTGGCTCATTGGGCACCATGGGCTGAGGTCAGGCAGTGTCCTCCTCTGAGAAGCAACCCACACACCCAAGAGGCCTGGAACACCTAAGCCACAAGAAAGGGTTTGGGTCCAGATGCATGACCAGGAGGTAAACATATTGATAAGAACTGTTGTTGTCTTCGCATCACTGATTTAGCATCCCCCAGGGAGACCCTGTATTGCTTTTTAACATCCCATCATTGAACACTAATATGCTCAAGACTGCCTCCAACAGGCGAACGTTGGGAGCACACCTTCAGAGCTGGATCATCTAATCCAATCCTTTCATTTCCTCTCGAGGAAACCGAGGCCGAGAAAGGTCAGGCAACTTGCCCAAATTCACATGGCCAATTAGTAACAGAGTTGAGGGCTGGCCAGTTAGCTCAGTTGGTGTGAGCATGGTCCTGAGAACACCAAGGTCCAGGGTTTGATCCTTGTACCAGCCAGTTGCAAAAAAAAAAAAAAAAATTAGTAGGAGAGCTGAAATTAAGTCTGGTATAGGACGATAGGGACCAGGACACAAGCACAATTTCCCCCACGCCACTCCCCCACTCCTTTAGGAACGTAACAGCCTCTCTCTCTCTCTCAACATTAGAAGAGTGGGATATTTCAGTGTCATTCATTTCAAACTGCAGCAGGCAGCAAAGCCAGGATTGGGGAAAAGCACAGAATCAACATAGAATGTGTTCCTGGAGCATCAATTTTCCTCTAGAACTTGGAAGAAAGGGTTATAGCATTAATGTATTTAAACCAGTACAGACAGTATTGAATGCAGAAATCTCATGAATTTTCAGGCCAAAGCCAGCAGGTTACAGACTGATGTGGAAAACTTCCTCCAGACTCCCTGAGTGCACATACTTTTGTGGTTCCGTGTAGGGGCACATCAGAGGGAATTTTTGAGGAATGAGGCCAGAAGAAGGCAGGAGAGAAATTAATCTTTCCCCCCCCCCTGGTTTCTTTTCCCCATGGCTTACCTACCGCGTGTCCCCAGGAGTGGGGATGGAGGGCTCAGAGGACAGTTGGCTACAATCTCAGCTCTCTTTGCCACTTCGGGGAATTTAGAAGGAAATTAGTACCTGGTAACTTGGTAGTTTTAGCTGCCAGACCAAAAACTGTTGAAGTAAACTCCTTTCCCTTAATTAAACGTTGTTTATATAGAAAGGAATAGATCTCCCCAAGAGAGAACTCTGCTTTTTATGGTCACCTTCCAGTATGGGGGCTGCTTGGGGATACCTATATGTTAGATGCAGCAGACACCAAGATGCCTGCAAACATGCAGTCCACTCAGTGCTCCTGTAGCAGCCCCTTTCCCATCCATCCCCTGTGAGGCCTAGACTCACACCCTGCTCTCACAGGCTAAAGGTTCAGCATCTGTATGAGACTATTCTTGTTAATACATGGGCTCCTCCTTCCTGTCATTTTCTCTCTCTCCCACACACACTCCCAATTATTCCAACCCCAAATACTCTCCAGGATCATAGGAATTCCCAGGTGCCCTACACAAGTCACTATGAAGGAGTCATTACCTGGGGCTCCGGCAGCTGAAACCCCACCCCCGGTGGTCTCTAGATTGTTCTTCTGAAAATTCATAAACACCAAATCCTCCAGTCCCTCCACATCTGAGTTTATCATTTTAACCTTTAACAGCCTTTTCAGGTCAAAATAACAAAGACCAATTATTGACTTTGTAGCTACAATGTGCTTGAAAAAGTGCTTACTTAAAAGAAAGACTGGACAGAAGGAGAAAAAAGGGAGTGCATACTCCTCAGGTGATGTGCACTTTAATACACTAAAAGATGACAAAACAGAGGAAGGGACAGGAAGAGCCAGCTTCCCCCATCCTTTCATGGCACTGTAGCTCAAAGACTGGAACCTCTGCTTGTTAACCATTGTTAACTAGTATTTTTAGTCCTGGTTGCTTTTAGCCTCTGTATAGTTCCTTTTTTAAACACATTTTCTATATGTTAATAAAAGATCCTGAAGGAATGATGTGCGTCTTCTGAGTCCTCTGGGCATCATGGCGGCACGGCTTTCCTAACGGCTGGCCGGTCTTCTTTACTCTGGGCCTCGTCTCCTTAGTGTTTACCAAGCCACTTCTGCCCAGCTGTCTCCTCTGTGTCACTCTTTCTGCAGGCTTTTCCCATTCCTCATGGCCCCGCTCCCTCTGTCCCTTGTCCACCCAGTTTTGTTCTCTCATTGTGTCTCCCGGTGTCTACCCCCTCGGTGCTCTCCTCCATGCTCTTGCCACCTGCTCTTCCTCCTCCTCTCTCTCTCTCTCTCTCTCTCTGTCTGTCTGTCTCTCTCTTTCTCTCTCTCTCCTTTTTATCCCCCACCCACTTTGAATTCTTCATCTCACCCTTTGCTTTTACCATTACGAAAGGTCACCAGTGAGTGGCAGCCCCTGCTGCCCTAGAGTCACCAGGACTGGTCTTGTCTATGGTTTTGAGTCCTCGATCAACCACAAAGACAGTGACTCACTGCCTCCCTCCTTCTCTTCTGGTTCCCTCCACCCTGGAGTGCCCGTGGCAGCCAGATCTCCAAGGCTCTGGCGCCATCTGTGGGTGCTGGCTGAGGCCTGCTGTGCCCGGCAGCCCGTGTGCTACCCTGCCAGGTCCTCCGGCTCTTGCTCGAGCCAGCTCCAGCTCGTTCACTCTGATGGTGGCTCCCGTGACCACCTGCCCCTCAGACTTGATCATCTGGGAAAACTTATTTCCTTTCTCTCTCTTGAAAATGGGCCAAGTGCACAAGGCAAGATCAACTACAACACCCAGGTGACATTAGGTAAGATTTCAGCCTGGGAACAGCCCCAAGAGGAGGGTCACGAGGGAAACGTGTATCCAGTTCAGTTCCACAAGGACACATGGCCAGGAAGTACAGAGAGAACTGAGCAACAGAATGGGGCGAGTGTCATAAACCCAGGAAACTTCTTTCCCCTGCTGGAGCGGAGAGGGGGTTTTCAGAGCCTGCCTAGAGGGGGCCGGCCTGGCCAGGTCTTCTGACAATAGGAACGATCCTGATCCCGGGGGAAGGTGAGGCGGGAACAGCATGAACTAGAGTGGGGCGTGAAGCAGCACGGGGTGCAGGGCCAGGGCTGGCAAACTACTTATGAGGGAGGTTGATGATACAGCTCTGCACAAGCAGCCTGAGACAGGCTGGGCCATGTGAAGTCCTAAGGCCAAAGAGAGAACTTTCTCCACGTTCCCTGTCAACAGGGAGAAATAGTGAGTGCTTTAAAGAAAGGACAGAATCCCAGTCCTGAACACGAATCAGAAAAATGTTCACTCCTCCTAGTCTTTTCTAGACACCAGCAGGCTTCTTTATGACCCTGAGGCCATGTGAGCAACCGGGACAAAATCCCAGCCTCAGCCACATGACAATCCACCGTTGAAGGTGCCCTACATGAAGGGGATGGGAGGGACGCTTTTCTTAGCCCGTCCCCTGTGCCTCATTTCCTCCTTTTTTTCTCATTTCCTAAAAAACAGATTTCTGGAATGTCAGACAAGGGAGCCCCTTTAAAAACAGACACATGTCCTGGTCCCGTTTTGAATAAGCCACCCTGGAAACCTAAACCTCGGGATTATGGTTGGGAGGAGTGACTGTTGTAATATCAAGATAAAAACCTGTCACCTGAATCTTGTCCTGCATGTTAGTTGGGAAATAGAAACTAAAGGGATATAGTGGAACTTAAAGGAACTTCAGTAATTAGTATTTATTCCTGAGATGGCTGAATGCTAGCATTATGTTCTAACTTAAATGAGCATAATTCACCCATTGCTTAAGACCTCTGGGCACATTTACAACCATCTGAACACGGATTTAATTATTGCTGTGTTGTCAGAACGAAGAACTGCCACGGGTAAAATTAAAAGTGGGTTATTAAGCAAGAGAAATGTTAGCAGCGTTAGTAATCAGTGCAATTACCCAGCAGTGTCTTCTTTCCCATAATGCCCCCAGTAGCCCTGGGGACACGTGCTTCTGCAGTGACCACTTTGCCAGTCAGCAATAAGACATCGCCACAAAAGTAAGGCCCTCCAGGCCTGTGTCTTTCCTCTCATGTGACATGGACATGTACCCCATTGCCTAGGCTTTCAAGGAATTACAAAAAGATTTTTCATTGGGCTCATAAATCCACATATAAATGTGCCTCCTGTTTCTCATCTTATCAGCCACATTCAATGAGCACCTAATGTATATCAGACCTGATGCTAACTCTGGATGTACAAAAAGATAGAAGGCCTGCCTACCCTCCCTTGAACAAATTGGTCTCCCCCTCATTTTTTTTTTCCAGCGAAAAGATATTATTTTATTTATTCCCTCACCATACACTTACTAAATGCAGACTACGTGTCAGGAACTTTGTTTGATATCAGTTTGTATTAGTCAGTGTTTTCCAGAGAAACAGAACCAATAAGGTATCAATAAATAAATAGATATCGATATAGATAGATACATAGATAGATATTTATTGTGAGGAATTGGCTCACATGCTGATGGAGGCTGAGAAGTTCCACAAGTCTGCAAGCTGGAGACCCACGAAAACCAGTGGTGTAGTTCAGTCCCAGTCCGAAGACCCGAGAGCTAGGGTAGTCGATATTGTAAATCTGAGTCCAAGGTCAGGAGAAGACCCATGTTCCAGCTTAACAGGCAGGCAGGAAGAAAAAAGGGGCAAATCCTGCTTCCTCAGCCTTTTTGCTCTTCTCAGGTTCTCAGTAGATTAGAAGATGCCCACCCACATTGGGAAAGCAATCTACTTTACTCAGTCCACCAATTCAAATGCCAGTCTCGTCCAGAAACACCCTCACAAACACACACCAGAGATAATGTTTAATCTGGGCACCCTGTGGCACAGCCAAATTGACACATAAAATTAACCATCACACAGTTGCAAGGTTGTAAACAAAATGGATATGGCTCCTTTCCCCTAGGCATTCCTGCTGGTGGGGAAGTCATATTCTAGAACTGGGATTCAGCAACCTACGGCCCATGGGCCAGATATTTATTCCCTTTTTGCCTCTTTCCTTTTCCACCCATTTTTAACAAACTTCATACTCTCCAATCCAGACATTTCACACATATGTAAGGACCCTAACTCCAAAGGTTTTAAAACAGAATAAAATAAAATTTCCAAACTTATATTCATATGTTCATGAGGAACTAGAAAAAGATTTAAAGTAAAAGAACTCAGTTAATGAAGATGAGTGTTGTCACTTCAATATTTACAATATTTTTTTAAACTCAAGACACATTTCAAACAGTAAGAAAAATGGCAATTAAGGATCTGCTTGAATCTGAAAAAACTAACAGAACCTCTTCAAAGGACTGATTACTATAGAATCCTCCTGGGGGAGGGGCGGGTGGGAGCATCTAAAAAGGTGCTGGCCCTTTCAGATGTTGATGTCCTTTAATGCTTTAAATAAAAATTGCTGTCATCAGAGATTGCTGCTAACCATTCATTCATAGCTTGTGTGAGAGCTTTGGGTCTGCTCTTCATGACAAACAATAAGCTATTTACAGGTTTCTGGGAAACGAGTATAAATTATAAGAAATGCAGTAGCAATTATGAAAATTCAATATGCAAGCTGTACAGGAAATTTAAAAACCCAAGAAAAACAGGGAGAACGATGTGGGAATGTATATTATGTCTGTATGCAGGCAATACCTGGCTTGATTTGTGAGCCGCATTCAATTTTTATGATTTTTTCTCCATAAATAAAACCTACAGAGTGATAACCAAAACTTGTATTTACAGCCAAAGCTACATCGAAACAATTGGGAGCAATGACAACCTGGATTGCTGTTACAGGAAACCCAGTTGATTTATTGACGTGGAAGAGAAAGGGATCAATAAAGAAGCCAATAGAAAACTACCTCCTCTCTATCCCAGCCCAACCCCCATCATGTACCACTTAAAGACTTTGAAAGATATTCTTGAAAATCTACTTTGCAACCCTTATTTTTCCCCTCAAAGAAACGACCTGAATTTTAACTCAGTTTGAAATGCCCATGCTCGCTGTAGAGCAGAATTTCAATACAACAGTACTATTGACATTTCGGTCAGATAATCCTTTGTTGTGGGGAACTGTCCTGTGCATTGTAGAATATTTAGCAACCTCTCTGGCCTCTACCCAATAAATTCCAGTAGGACACCACCACCTCAAAGTTATAACAACCAAAAATGTTTTCAGACTTTACCAAATTTCCCATGGGAGGCAAAATCACCTTCAGTCAAGAACAACTGTTAAAAGGAGATTTATCACAGAAAAAAAATTACTTCAAGCCAGACTCATGGAAGCCACATTTTAAGAAGCTTCAGCCAGTCCGTTTCAGTCCAAGAGACAAAAGAGTCTCCCAAATGGAAAATTGTTATAGTTTTCTATTGGATTTCTTTTTATATAGTTTATAAATATTTGAAAATCTTATTTCTGTGTTTTATTTTAGTTCATTTTGTTGGAATTACTCTGCGTGTTTGTAATTGTTATAGTTTTCTATTGGATTTCTTTTTATATAGTTTATAAATATTTGAAAATCTTATATCTGTGTTTTATTTTAGTTCATTTTGTTGGAATTACTCTGCGTGTTTTCGTGGTATAAGATTAGATTCCAGGTAGGGAGTGGAATTTGTAAGATGGTGTTCACAGAAAATGAGTTTGTCTTACAATGGTTCCAATTGTCATGTCTCTCCAGGAATCAATTAGGTTTCACATCAAGAGTCACTTGTAAATTAGACCTTTGGCTCTGTTGCTTCACCTGATGGGCAGTAATAAATTGTATTGATTGTTTAAGATCCCCAAATACCTCACCATCTCATATGTTCTAAAAGGTTCTTAAACAAAAGAAATCAAGGGTAAGTTAGGCGTTAAAGATGAAAGGAAGGAAAGATTTTTTTCCCCAAAATTCTGCCTAGAATGATGCTCAGCCCCAGGATTCTGGTTAGCTGAGCAAGAAAGGCCAACATCACCCCCCCATGCTCCCCAGGAGAATGTGGGTATCAGTCACATGCCTAAGGGAGTGCTCCATGACATCAGGAAAGCAAAGGGTTTAACCAGACCTCCAGCCAAGAAAAACTGTTAATTGCATCACAAGAAAATAAATGGAGCAAAAGGGAAAAATAAATGGTTGTCCATGAAAGAAATCTACTGAGGCCTTATATGGCAGCGAAGCACACCCACTGCTAAGCCCCTTTTCCCAACCCATCCTCCCAAACAAGCAATCCAGGACACTGGAAAGAGAATGGATGCCATTTTGACTTCCAGCTTTTTCAGAGAAGTTGCAAGGTTGATTTTTCTTTCCTATTGTCCTAGCCATGCCTGTCAGGCTACTTGGTCCAGTTTTGTGTGAGGGAAATGTAATCACCAGAGTAGATCCCTGTTACATCATGTCAGTTGTAAAGGTCTTCTGGAATCAGGAGATGGTCAGTATGCAAGTGTGATTGGCATCGGTGGCCCTCACATTTGCTTCTCTTGCCAGACAGACAGGTCTGGCTAAAGAGAATCTAGCTCTTCATCATGACATTTTCACCACAGGTCTTCTTCCAGACCGAGAGCCACGGAAGCAGCTCAAAAAGCGCCTCTGCTATGAGGGTCTGGCGGCAGCCTATCACCAGATTTCTAGAACCACTTATTTCTCTTCTAAGACCAAGCCACTTTAAGGAGGTGAGACCTCTAGCTTGGCTTGCTTTCCTTCCACATGGCTGGAGGGGATTGAAAAGAAACTGGGAAGGCACTACTGAAAAGAGAATTCCCTGACCTGTGAGCTCCTGGAGTGCAGATGCTGGGTTTTCCATTTCTATTCTCAGTATTTAGTCCAGAACTCTGTATGGACCCAACAAAAAATTGATGTAAGCTGAATTGAATCAATTGTATCTTACGCCTATGAAAGAGACTGAATTAACAGCTTTAGTATGCCAAAATGTAGGGTAGAATCCTAAAATACTCAAGAAGAGCATACCTTGAGACTGAGGAACAGAGGAAAGATCACAGGACTTAAGGTCAAAAAGCCTATGTGGTCAAACCATTTTTGCCACTTATGTACTGGTAATGTGCCCTAGGGCCTTTTTGCCTCTCTGGAGCTTAGTGTCCTTATCTGTAAAATGGGATCAAGAATAACTCCTTTCTACTTCACAGAAGGACAAATTATAAAATGGGCAGAAAATGCTTCGCAGTAGGTGTTGTTAGTACTGGGTATGTGTTAATTTGGCAGAAGTTAAAAGATGTTGAAAACTAGCCTTCAATCTCAAACACCTCCACAGCAAAGTTATGGCCTGAAATTTCACTAACCTGGTTCTCTAAAGCAACTTATTGCCTTAAGAAAATGCCCTGGGCAAAGTAAGAGCCCTACTGTGCTACCGGGGGTTAGCTGATAGCTATCTGAGAGCAGGAGGGTGCAAGAGTCAGGGAGGGGGCAAGAGTCGGGGGAGGGAGCAGATGAGAAGCAAGAGAACAAGGAACAGAGGACAAAGGAATGAGACAACACATCCACGTGTGAGACCAGCCATGAGGATGACCCTTCTGGGTGGAAAGCCAGCCCGGTACATTGCAGCACCACAGCTCTCTAAGGACTGCTGGGTTCCAGTCCATTCCTCCACCCCCTATGCTACCCCAGCACTAAGATCAGCACCGGGGAGACCCCAGCAGGCACCCAGCAGCCATCACAGAGGTACTTAATAGCAAC
>NW_007726256.1:769553-772912 GCF_000696425.1 Galeopterus variegatus | reverse complement strand
TGTTGAAAACTAGCCTTCAATCTCAAACACCTCCACAGCAAAGTTATGGCCTGAAATTTCATTAACCTGGTTCTCTAAAGCAACTTATTGCCTTAAGAAAATGCCCTGGGCAAAGTAAGAGTCCTACTGTGCTACCGGGGGTTAGCTGATAGCTATCTGAGAGCAGGAGGGTGCAAGAGTCAGGCTAACCTGGTTCTCTAAAGCAACTTATTGCCTTAAGAAAATGCCCTGGGCAAAGTAAGAGCCCTACTGTGCTACCGGGGGTTAGCTGATAGCTATCTGAGAGCAGGAGGGTGCAAGAGTCAGGGAGGGGGCAAGAGTCGGGGGAGGGAGCAGATGAGAAGCAAGAGAACAAGGAACAGAGGACAAAGGAATGAGACAACACATCCACGTGTGAGACCAGCCATGAGGATGACCCTTCTGGGTGGAAAGCCAGCCCGGTACATTGCAGCACCACAGCTCTCTAAGGACTGCTGGGTTCCAGTCCATTCCTCTACCCCTTATGCTACCCCAGCACTAAGATCAGCACCGGGGAGACCCCAGCAGGCACCCAGCAGCCATCACAGAGGTACTTAATAGCAACCTTTCAGATGTATGGGTGGAGGGCTCCTCATTGAGAAACCCTGTATTGATCAGAACTCCTTCCAGGAGACCACCCCTCTGACTGAGAGGCCCGCTGGGTTCCAGTGTCAGACCCCCAAAGGCATGCTTCAACAGCGTAGATGACAGCTCCTAGGGAGGGAGCTTCTGGCAGGCATCTAAGGAGCTGAGCAACAGGGAGGCACAGTCATGCCGTTGGCACCTTTCCTTACATTTCCTTACACGAGGTCTAGAGTCTTAGATGAGAAACAGATGTTTAAAGAATGTCTGTTTGAAAAGGTAATTATTGGATGCCCACAGGTTTCAACCCAGCCCTCAAACTTTGCACAGAAGCCCCACATAGGAAAGAAGTCTGTCTCCTCCCCTCAGAATGGACTCAAAACTACACACTGATGGAAGTGTGGGCTCTCAGAGAAGGTCCCCCACCCGACTCCATGAGGGTGAGCTAGGAGCTGGCCACTCACCTCTCCCCCAGCCCCACAGCTTGTCACACCCCAGCCCTGATTCTGTCTGGAGCTACAAAGGGGCAAATGGTTCATAGTCACCCTCAGAGCCACTCATTTGTCCCAGGCCCTGGCCTATAAAAAGAAAAGGAAGAGAAACTATCACATTCACACTCTCCTGCTTGCACCCAGGTGGCACAGACAAATCTGCAGTTCGTTGGGTTAGTTTTCATTCTGGCGGTGTCATGTGAATGCTGACAGATGTGCTGGGGGCACTGAAGCCTCTCTGCTGCAGTTTTCCCCATTGAGTCATGATATTTACACACAGAAAGTAAGAGAGCACCTCCCTACACATAGCACCTGCCGAAGAGAGCCCTGGTAGGATAGCAAGGAAGACCGTGTCCCTCAGTGCCACTTCTCATTTGAGCCGCCTCAGTACTCCTAGTCTAGAACATTCGTTCACTCCTTCACTCACTAGTTCACACAGTCATTCATTGATTCAGTCGACAAAGCATCCATCAATACCCCTGTCTGTCAGCACTGTACAGGAACTGGTGGAAGGCCAGAGCGGCTGGAGCACAGATGGGTGGGGAGGGGTAACACAGAAGCAGCTTGGAAGAAGGGCGGGACCTATTCAGAAAGGGCCCCCCAAGTCACACATGAATTTTGATCTATTTTAATAGTAGTGGGAAGCTTGGGAGGATCCAAAGCAGAAGAGTAAGATGATCATATTTGCATTTGAAAGAGCTGGCTGTGGCTGTTGTGTAAGTGAGGGGATACTCGAGATTTGGGGGAAAAGTCATGAGTGGTTCAGATGAGAAATGAGGATAACTTGGACTCTGGTGGTTTTAATATGGTTGGGAAGATAGACAAACTCGAGAGATGTTCAGGGGTAAGTTGACAGGCTTGAACATGTAGATGAGGGATTCTGATAGGATTCTGGGTGGCATGAGTGGATGGGTGTGGCCCCCAGCAAAGGAAGAGAGACCAGGTGAGAGCAGAAGGCAGGACATCTATTTGAAAGTCAGCTAGAGTCACCTTGAGATATCCAAGCAAGAGACAGAGTGGCAGCTACATGTATAGGACTGAAGCTCAAAAGAGAAGCCCGAGCTAGAGATATTTTGGGGATTACATACAGGGAGGGCTTCATGGGCTTTTGACATATACAGTCAGAAAGGGCCCATGCTTAGAGGGCCTTGGCTCAATGATCTGCTGTCACCAACTTGAAATTTTTGAAAAAGGGACCCATATTTTCATTTTGCACTGGGTCCTGACAATTATGTAGCTGGTCCTTAACACATCATAACATCAATAAGATGCTGATAGTAACTGAAGCTACAGACATGAATGTATTCGTTCATTCTGCAAATATGTATGGAGCACTCAATATGTTCCAGGCATTGTTCTACACAGTGGTGATACAGCAGAGAACAAAAGAGACAAAAATAACTGCCCTCAAAGACCCTATATAATAGTAGATGGAGAAAACCAGCAAATGAAATAAATTAGTACAATACACTTATATAGTATGTGAGGTGGTGATAAGCCTCAGAAGATAAATAAATAAGCAAGGGGAATGTATTCGTCTATTAGGGCTGCCATACCAAAATGCCATACACCTAGTGACTTAATCAACAGAAATTTATTTTCTCACTGTTCTAGAGGCTGGAAGTCCAAGATCAAGGTGCCAGAAAATTCAGTTTCTGATGAGGCCTCTCTTCCTGACTTGCAGACAGCCGTCTTCTTGCTTTGTGCTCACGTGGCCTTTTCTCTGTGCACGTGGAGAGAGAGAGGGCACAAGTTCTCTGGTGCTTCTTCTTATAAGGACTCTAATCCTATTTTATCAGAGCTCCACCCTTATTACTTTATTTAACCTTAATTACCTCCTTAAAGCCCCTTTATCCAAATGTAATCACATTGGGGGTTAGGATTTCAACACACGAATTTGGGGGTGATACAATTTTTTCCTAATGGGGTGGGTAGTGTTGAGAGTTCAGGGGAGTGGTAGAGACTATCAGTTCTCCCTCAAGATCACCTGTTGCTTTGGTGGACAGTTTCCAATATACCTCAAACTCTAACGTTTTTCTATGGAAATGCTAAGGAATTAATGCCCTCAGGAGCAACCTCAAATAATTAGAGAAAGGAGATGTTAGATATACCCCAGCTTCCTTGCTCCAGAGCAGGACAATTCTGAGATGTGCTCTAGCTAGTTTCTCAGAGGGTCTTCTGGTGTCCACAGCTGTGACACCTCTCGCTGGCTTTTGTCCCTTCTCTTTTTCACTTTCGTACAACCTCACTATGCTTCCTGAGAGCACA
>NW_007726256.1:733714-769366 GCF_000696425.1 Galeopterus variegatus | reverse complement strand
CACGAATTTGGGGGTGATACAATTTTTTCCTAATGGGGTGGGTAGTGTTGGGGGTTCAGGGGAGTGGTAGAGACTATCAGTTATCCCTCAAGATCACCTGTGGCTTTGGTGGACAGTTTCCAATATACCTCAAACTCTAACGTTTTTCTATGGAAATGCTAAGGAATTAATGCCCTCAGGAGCAACCTCAAATAATTAGAGAAAGGAGATGTTAGATATACCCCAGCTTCCTTGCTCCAGAGCAAGACAATTCTGAGATGTGCTCTAGCTAGTTTCTCAGAGGGTCTTCTGGTGTCCACAGCTGTGACACCTCTCGTTGGCTTTTGTCCCTTCTCTTTTTCACTTTCGTACAACCTCACTATGCTTCCTGAGAGCACATCCTAAAAACCACTAACACACCCATTGTCTCATGGTCTGCTTTTGGGAGGACCCAAATTAAGATAGCAGTTTTCAATTAAAAATATACACAATATGGCTGGGAAGGCCTAGTGAAGTGACATTTGAATAATGTCCCATGAAGAATGTGGGGAGCAAGCCCCGGGGAGATCTGAGGCAAAAGTGTTCCAGGAGGAAAGAATGGCAAGTCCAGAGAGCTTGCTGAGGAGCTGCTCAGCATTCTAAGTGCACCAGTAAAGCCGGGAGACTGGGAGAGAGTAGCAGGAAATGAGATCAGCGGGGTGACAAGAGGCCAGACTGTGCAGCAGTACTGACCAGTAGAAATAGAATGTTAGCCACAGCTATAATTTGAAACTTTCTAGGAGCCCCATTCTTAAAAAAACAGGTAAAATTGATTTAATAATACACTTTATTTGTCAATTGTATTAGTCAGGGTTCTCCAGAGAGACAGAACCAATAGGATATGTATGTGAATTTATGAGAGGGGATTTATTAGGGGAATTGGCTCACACGATTATGAAGGCTGAGGAGTCCCACAATAGGCCATCTGCAAACTGAATGCAAGTAGCATGGTTCAGTCCAAGTTCAGAAGCCTCAAAACCAGGGAAGCCCATGGTGTGATCCCCAGTCCAAGGCCAAAGGCCTGAGAGCCAGGGTGCTGCTGGTGTAAGTCCTGGAACCCAAAGGCTGAAGAGTCTGGAGAACATATGTCCACAGACGGGAGAAAAGAGTGTATCCCAGCTCCAGAGGAAATAGAGCAAGAGACTCGCCTTTTCCTCCAGTTTTTGCTCTCTCCAGGCCTCCAGTGGATTATATGGTGCCCACCCATATTGAGGGCAGGTCTTCACTGCCCCATCCATTTAGGTCCATGTGCTAATCTCTTCTGGAAACACCCTCATAGACACATCCCAAAATAATGCTTTACCAAGTTTCTATGTATTCCTTAATCTGGCCAAGTTGGCATCTAAAATTAACCATCACATCAATATATTCAAAATGCTGTTTTCAACATGTAATCAATATAAAAGAAATTATTAAAAAGATATTTTTGATTCTTTACTTACTATATTAATAAATTCTGATATATATTTTACAATTACAGCATATCTCAATTTGGATGTTAATTGAATGATGTTCATCAGGCATATTTAATTCATGTTATCAGCTAAATTGTGTTTGCCCACAATTCATATATTGAGTCCTCATCCCCAGCACCTCAAAATGTGACTGCATTTGGAGATAGGACCCTTAGAAAGGGAATTAAGGTATAATGAGGTCGTATCTGTGGGCCCTAATCCAATATGACTGGTGTCTTTATAACAAGAAGAGATTAGGAAGACGCCATGTGAAGACACCAAAAGAAGACAATCATGTGAAAGCCAAGGAAAGAAGCCTCAGAAGAAATCAACCCTGCAACACTCTGATCTCAGACTTTTACCCTCCAGAATCATGAGAAAATAAATTTCTGTTTAAGCCACCCAGTCTGTAGTACTTTATTACAGCAGCCCTAGCAAACCAATAAAACCTGTATTTGGATTTCTTAATCTAAAACTACATGACTCACAGCTGGAAAAGTAGATTCACATACACAAGTTGTTCCAAACACACTTAAAAGTTTCAAACCAATAAAACCTGTATTTGGATTTCTTAATCTAAAACTACATAAGACTCACAGCTGGAAAAGTAGATTCACATACACAAGTTGTTCCAAACACACTTAAAAGTTTCTAATTTGCTGAAGCTCCATTTCAAGTGTTGGAGTGAGCTGGACTAAAGCCATGTTGGGACCTAAAATTGCATGGGCTCTGGAAGATTTTAAAAGGGCACTGGTTTTTGTTGTTGCTGTTTTTGCTTTGGTTTTCTTAGCATGCATTTCTCTGAGTTCCCTCTTTTCCCATGGTTATTTGATATTTTGAACCTCGGTTATGGGGCAAGATGACATTATTTACATGAATGTAAAGTTGTTTTCCAGTCAGCCTGGAGCTGCAGACTTGCATGTACTATCTAAGGGAAACCAAGAAAAACATCAATAAAGCTATGCTGACTCTACCCCTCCAGCTAGACTATGAGATACAGGAGCAGAAACTAGACGAGGCTTAGCAAAACTGCACCTGACCCCTTGCACATCCCCCTCCCTTCTGCTTTCCATTTCCCATGTTCCATTCCTTCAGCTCCTCTTTAAAACCCCTCGAAACCCTAAAGCAGGGAGACAGTTCTAGTCTGTCTCCTCAGATGTCTGAGTAAACTTCCTGCCTCACACCAACATTTGGGACTGATAAGTCTTTTGTTTCTGAGAGGAGAGCAGCTGGACCTGGACACCAGTAACGTAAGTGCTCAATAGTTACATGTGGTACATGGCTACTAGGTTGGACAGCATAACTATAGAGCCTTATGGAACATAACAACAACTTTGGCTTTTACTCTAAGTGAAGCAGAAAGACATTAGAGACTTTTGAGCAGAAGAATGACATAATCGCACTGGCTGCTGTGCTAAGAATAGAGTAGGGAGCAAGCATGAAAGCAGCAAGTCCAAAGAGGAGGCTGGTACAAGAATCGAGGAAGAGATGGTGGTTGCTTGAATCAGGATAGTAGCAATGAAGGTGGTGAGAAGTGGTCTGTGTCTAGATATATTTCACAAGTGTAGCTGGCAGGATGTTCTGATGAATTGGATATGGCATATTAAGGGTCAAGAATAATTCCAAGTTTCCCCAACCCCTGACTTTTTAAATAAGAGTTCTTTAAAATCAAGATATAATTCGGGCCTACCCCGTGGCGCACTCGGGAGAATGTGGCGCTGGGAGCGCAGCACGCTCCCGCCACGGGTTCGGATCCTATATAGGAATGGCCAGTGCGCTCACTGGCTGAGCGATGTGGCGCTGGGAGCGCAGCACGCTCCCGCCACGGGTTCGGATCCTATATAGGAATGGCCAGTGCGCTCATTGGCTGAGCGCGGTGTGGGCAACACCACGCCAAGGGTTGCGATCCCCTTACCGGTCATGAAAAAGACAAAAAAAAAAAAAAGATATAATTCATATACCATAAAATTCACCTTTTCAAAGTATGCAACTCAAAGTTTTTTAGTGTATTCACAAAGTTGTACAACAATCACTACTATCTAATCCCAGCACATTTTATCACCCAACAAGGATCCTCATACCCACTAGCACTCATTCCCAATTTCTCCTTCCTCTAGCCCTCGGCAACAACAAATCTACTTTATGTCTCTATGGATTTGCTTACTCTGGACATTTTATATCAATGGACTCGTTTAATATGTGGCCTTTTATGACTGGTTTCTTTCACTCAGTGTAATGTTTTCAATATTCATCTATAGCGATAGCATGTGTCAATGATTCATTCCTTTCATGGCTGGTTAGCATTCCATTGTATAAATATAGCACATTAATGGATTTTCATATATTAAACCACCCTCCATTAATAGGACAAATCCTGCTTAGTCATAGATTATAACCCTTTTTTATATGTTGTTGGATTCACTTTGCTAATATTTTATTGAGAATTTTTGTGCATTCTTAAGGAACATTGCTCTGTAGTTTTCTTTTCTTGGGATGTCTTTGTTAAGTTTTGATATTTTGAATAATACCAGACTTTGGAAAGTGTTTCCTCTTCCTTTTATTTTGGAAGTTTGTGAAGAATTTATGTTAATTCTTTCTTAAACATTTGGTAGAATTCACCCAGTGACACTATCCAGGCTGGGCAATTTCTTTATAGAAGGTTTTTGATTACTAATTCAGTCTCAGGGCTGGCCTGTTAGCTAAGTGGTTAGAGCACAGGTGAAGTTTGGGTTATTGACTTAAGATCTTTCCTAGTATTTAGTATGGTCATTTAACACTGCTTTAGCTGCATCCTATAAAGTCTGGTATGTTGTGTTTTCATTTTCAGTCACTTCAAAATATTTTCTAACTTTTCTTGTGATTACTTCTTTAAACTGTTGGTTACTTAGCAGTGTGTTGTTTAATTCCCACAAATTTGTGAATTTCCCAGACTTCTTTCTGTTATTATTTCCATTGTACACAGAGAATACATTTTGTATAATGTAAATCCTTAAATTTATTAAGACTTATTTTATGGCCTAATTCATAGTCTATCCTAGCGAATGTTTCATGCAAACTAGAGATAAATGGGTGTTCTGCTGGTTTGGGGTAAAATGTTTTATAGATGTCTGTTAAGTCTAGTTGGTTTATAATGTTTTCAAGTCTTTCATTTTGTTCTTGATCTTTCTGGTTGTTTTATTCATTATTAAAAATGGGGTATTGAATTCTACAATTATTGTTGCTAAATTGTTTTTCCCTTCAATTCTGTTAGTTTTTGCTTCATGTATTTTGGGCTCTATTTTTAGGTGCATATATGTTTATAACTGTTCTATTTTCTTAATAGATTGACCATTTTATCATTACAAAATATCTTTCTTTGTCTCTAGTAACAATTCTTGTCTTAAAGTCCATTTTGTGTAATATTAATACAGACACTGGAGCTCTCTTCTGGATTACTTTTTGTATGGAATAGCTTCATTCATCCCTCTACCTTCCACCTATTTTCAGCCTATTTTTATCTGTGAATCTAAAACACATCTTGTGTAGACAGCATTGTTGTATCATTTTTTAAATCTATTCCACCAATTTCTGTGTCTTGATAACAGTACTTAATCCCTTTATATTTAGGGTAAGTACTGATAAGGTATGATTTACCAATGCCATTTTGTTCTTTTTTATATGTCTTATATCTTTTTTGTTTCTCAATTACTAAATTCTTTTGTGTTAAATAGACATCTTCTAGTGTACCATTTTAATTCAATTGTTTCCTTTAAAATATTTTTTGAACTATTTTCTTTATGTTTGCCCTGAGGATTATAATTAATGGTTTGGGCACTCTAACTTTAAGAGGTTGAGGGGAAAAGAAGCCTAAAAAGGAGACATTATTGAGAGAAGAGGAGAACCCAGGAGAGTGTGGTACCCTGAAAGCCAAGTAAAGGAAACGTTCAAGGGAAAGGGAGGAATCAACTGTATTGAATATTGCTGAGAGGAGAGGTAAAAGGAACAGATTATTAGTGACCTTCACAGTGGCAGTTTGGAGGACTGGTGGCAATGATGTGAAAGCCTGACTAGAGTGGGTGAAACCCCCGGAGGAATATAAGGGAAGAGGTCTTAGTTCAAGAGGAACCTAAAAGAAGTCAGATTGCAATAGGAAAAGGCATTTCAGATTTCCTGCCTCTCTTTCCCTAAGAAGTCAAATCAAAATGGAAGAAATAATGCATGTGTATAGAGGATGGGATGAATTCTAAGGATATTTTCAATATCCTGAGTTCTCTCTTCCTTGTCTGAGAAGCAGTCAGGTGGACCTCTGCAAACCCTTTAGGCATTTTATTTTAGGGTGTATAATAGTTTGAGAAAACTGGAAGGCCTTATAAATACAAATAGTCCCTGACTTAGGATATTGCAACTTACAGCCTTTTCAGCTTTGGGATGGTGCAAAAGCAATATGCATTTGGTAGAAACCATACTTTCAGTATCCATACCACCATTCTATTTTTCACCTTCAGTACAGTATTAATAAATTACATGAGACAGCCAATACTTTATTATAAAATAGGCTTTATGTTACATGATTTTACCCAACTGTAGGCTATTGTTAGTGTTCTGAGCACATTTAAGGTAGGCTAGGCTAAGTTATAATGTTCAGTAGGTAAGATGTATTAAATACATTTTCAACTTATGATATTTTCAACCTATAGTGGGTTTATCAGGACATAACCCCATCGTAAGTGAGTGAGCATCTCTATAGTGACTTGGCTACAACATTCAGCTAGGGAATTGTAAGCCAGGAAGTCACAGAATCCCTAATTCAGGGAAACCATATACCTTTGTGTCTACCTAAGGTAGAAATTTTTTTACTTTCACTTCAGATACTATCATACTTATTCAATTTTTAATGTAACATATTCTAAGGCAATAATATTTGAATCCCTTCATATTTCTAAAGTAAAGAAAAAATTATTCCTAATGTCCTGAGAGGAAATGAAGCCAAATGGAAGATATTTAGTTTTCTACAGGGAAGGGTTTCCAGTGGCCCAGAAGTGAGAAAATATATGTAAAATAGACATAATACTTTTGTCCTGAACATCCACTCTCTTCTCTCTTGTTAGGAGAAGAACCTCTTCAGTATTGGCACTATTGACATTCTGAGCCCAGTAATTCTTTGTTGTGGGGTGGAGGGATGGGCTATCCCGTGCATTGTAGCTTTGTAGGATGTTTAGCATCATTGCTGACCCCTACTCACTAGATACTAGTAGCATGGCTTGCCCCACCTCCTTAGTCATTATAACCAAAAATGTCCCCTGGGGGAAAAAATCACCATCCTTTGAAAACCATTGCTTTAGAGGTAAGGCGCAGTTGCTCAGGCCTAAACCAACCAGTACAATCCCATTCCGGCCCACAGTTACAGGTTCAGGGGTGCCCAGTTCGAGAATATTACAGCAAATGTTTTTGTTGGCTTCAAAGAATGAAACTCTCACTCTCTCTGTATTTTGTGATGTATGGACAAAACTCTTAGAATCAGTGCATCTATTTTCCCTCCGTGAAAAAAGCCAGCCAGCCTCGGAATGAAGCTGACACCACATGAGACTAAACAGACACTGAAAGAAGCTGGGTTCTGATTACACTGTTAAGTTGCCAAATCAAATCTAACCTGGATTTATGAATGCATCCCCTTTTTTGTGTAAGCCAGTTTCAGTTGGGTTTTCTGTTATCTGATACTGTTAAAACATTTTTTTCAACAAATTAAATTTAACAGAGTTGAGCAAAGAACAATTTGTGAGTCGAACAGCACTTGGAACCAGCAGATGTTCAGAGAGCTCCACTCTACAACGTGGACAGGCAGCAGCTACGAACAGAAAAGAAAAGTGAGGTACAGAAACAGCTCCGTTGGTTACAGCTCAGAGTTAGCCTTATTTGAACCTGGTCTGATCAGTTGGTGCCTATGATTAAACAGAAAAGTGAGGTACAGAAACAGCTCTGTTGGTTACAGCTCAGAGTTAGCCTTATTTGAACCTGGTCTGATCAGTTGGTGCCTATGATTGACTGAAGCTCAGCTGCTATGACTGGCTGAGACAACTATTTGTTACAAAACTGTACTCCTGACTTGGGCTTTCAGTTTAAGTGCTATGTTAGGCTGCAGTTTGCTCCCTAAGGACTCAAAGTACAGAGGCATCCTCAGGCCAAATTTAGTTTAATTTAACAATACTAAAGACATCTTATCCTATAAAATATGGTAAGTAGGTTCATGACATTTAGACCAGGAAAATTTTGACCCAGTCAAACAAACAAACCAAAAAACCCTCAAAACCCTGCCATTAACTTCCAGTTTTGAAAAAGAAAATTAAGAAAAGTTGAAGATAACTTCTTTCCATCTTTGACCCTACTACACCCATCCCCCAAACCATGTCAGTTGTATATTCAAATAGGTTATGTCAAAAGAGCTTCATCATCTAAGCAAAATGATTGATTACCAGCTCAGCCAGAATGGTCCTGAGAGATGCTATGGCAGAAAAGAAAGACAACGAATACCTGGATTTTAGGTGTTTCTATTATTGCCTTGTTGTGACATTGGGAAAATCACCTACTTCGTGCAGCAGTTGTCAAACCATGGTCCACAAATCCTTAGGAGTTCATGAGACCTTTTTGGGGGACCCACAAAAATCCAAACTGTTTTTATAATAATAGTAAGATAATATTTTATTGGCCTTGACATTTGCACTGAGTGTGGGCAAAACTCCGGGGCCTTAGCACAGATCAAGGCAATGGCAACAAAATTTACTTGTAGTAATTATAGTCTCTCCTCACAGTAAAAAAAAAAAAAAGCTAGTTTACTTAAGAATGTCCTTGATGAAAAAGTAAAAATTATTAATTTTATTGCATCTTGATCCTGAGTGCATGTCCTTTTGATTCTGTGTGACTAAATGGAGGGGATGCTTGAAGCACTTCTGCAGTTACCCATGTACAAGGATCATCTTGAGCAGAAGAACTTATGTGACGTTCAAGTCACCAGCTGAACTAGTTGCTTTTTTCATGAAACATCATTTTTACTTGAAAGAGCAACTGTCAGACAACTGTGGTTTTTTAGTCTTGGGTATTTGGCAGACATTTTCTTGAAAATGAGCCAAGGGAACCTGTCACTTCAAGGAAAACAATCTTGATAAAATTTGAGCTCTCCAGAGAAAATTAGAATTTTGAAAAACTTGTATCCACTGCAGCAAGCTTGGCAGCTTCCCAATACTTAAGAACTTTTCCAATGAGATCAGTGGTGATGTTAAAAAATGTTATTTTTTGATATTGTATAATAAAATGTGTCACATATGGAAGATGTGTATAACTTGTTGAACCACTTTTCTGTTAGGTTACTTGTCACTTTCTTATTGATTTTAGAAGTTATTTTTATATATCCTAGATAGGAAACATTTGTCGGTTATCTGCATTTAAAATATCTTAGTGTACTCTTTGCTTGTCTTTCCATCCTTTTTATGGTGTCTTTAATATACAGAATTACTTAGTTTTAATGTAGTCAAATTTATCAATCTTTCCTTGTTGGTTAGTGTTTGCTGGTCTTGTTTTCTAATCCTAAGACATAAATATATTCTCCCGTGTTATCTTCAGAAGCTTTGCGGTTTTACCATTTACATTTAGGTTTTTAATCTACCTGGAATTTTTTTATTAGGTAGAATTACATGAAAATACCTATATTTGATGGTTTCTGACCTACAAAATAGCATTTCTCTGTAGTTCAACACATAATATGATATGAAGTGGGAATTCCCATTACCATTTGTTTAAAAGTCCATCCTTGCCCACTGATCTGCAATATCACCTTTCTTTTTTTTTTTTTTTTTTTTTTTTTTTTTTTTTTTTACCTTTCTTTTTTTTTTTTTTTTTTTTGTCTTTTTTTTTTTGACTGGTAAGAGGATCCGCAACCCTTGGTGTGGTGTCGCCCGCACCACGCTCAGCCAGTGAGCGCACAGGCCATTCCTATATAGGATCCGAACCCACGGCGGGAGCAACGCTGCGCTCCCAGTGCTGCACCCACCCAAGTGTGCCACGGGGCCGGCCCCAATATCACCTTTCTAATGTAGGCCAATCCCAACCCCAATACTCCTTATCAATTATTACGGTCTTAATGTAGTTCTTGATATCTGTGATAGAATTTGGATGTGTTGTCCCCACCAAAACTCATGCAGAAACTCATGGCAGTGTTGGAAACTGATTGAGCCATGGGGGCGGATCCCTCATGAATGGATTAATGCTCTCCCTAGGTGGGAGGATTAATGAGTGAAATCTCACTCTATTAGTTCCCGTGAGAGCTGGTTGTTTAAAGACTCTGGCACCTCCTCTCTCTCTCTCTCTATCTCTATCTCGTTTCCTCTCGCCATATGATCTGCTTGTACCCGCCGACTGCCTGTCTCTTTCCTCCACAAGTAGAAGCAGCCTGAAGCCTGCTTCAGCTGCAGCTGTCCTAGAATCGTAAGCCAAATAAACATCTGTTTCTTATAAATTACCCAGTGTCAGGTACTCTGTTATAACAACACAAAATGGACTAATACAATCTGTATGGCAAGACACCCCCCCCACCACCTTGTTCTTCAAGAGAGTTTGACTATTCTTGCCTCTTTGGACTTCCAAATAAATTTTCTAATCATCTTGTCAAGTTCCACCGGGGTTGGGGGGGGGGGACTGTTGGGGGTTTTTTATTGGAATCCCATTAACTCCGTAGATCAATTTGAAAGACTAGGCCTCTTCACAATGTTGAGTCCTACAATCAATGAATACAGAATATCTATCAGCTTATTATAGCTTCATTATCATTGCTCAATAGAGAATTATAATATTCTTCTAAGAGGTTTTACACATCTTTTCTTAGATTTACTGCCAGGTCCTTTTTGGGTCTGAGATTTGATTTTACACTACTTAAAAGCTAATAAGTTAGCCCATTATTTCACAAATGCTGGCAGAAGACACAAGACTCCTGCAGAGATAAAAACTCTATTACTCATGGCACAGCAAGCAGCATGTGCGTTGGTTTTTCTCAACCCATGCCTCATGGAGGGGCCCAAGGTAGGTGCTTTGCACAGAGTGGGTTTGTTTTACAGCTAAGAAACAGTAAGCTTGGGAAATCCATTATTCTGTTGCAAGCAATAAGTAGGCTTGCTCTTTTTCCCAGAGGAAAAGATTTTTCACTGCAAAAAACAACCCTAAGATATGGCCCATGTAAAGCGTTGTCACGGCCTTGCATTCTTGGCATATCCAGCGAAGAATGTAGAAATATGAAAGACCAATGGAGGAGTATCTCCCAACAGTACTCCACAGAATCTTGTGAATGATTACCTTTGTGATAATTTCATTTTCTAACTACCTGTTGCTGACACACAGAAATGTAATCATATTTTGTATATTAATTCTCTATACAGAAATCTTACTAAACCCATCAATTCTAATCATTTATCTTTGGATTCTATAGAATTCTCTACATGCAAAAATCATATTTTTGTGTAATGAAATGCTGTTTCTTTTGTTCTAAACCTTATATCTGTTTTTCTGATTTATTTTATTGACTAAAATCTCTAAAGCAATGTTGAGAGAAGTGCTGGGAGATAACACTCTTATCTCATTCTTTTTTTTTTTGTTTTGTTTTAATTTTTATTTTGTCAATATACAATGTATATGATTTTTATGACCCATCACCGACACCTCCCGCCCTCCTCCCTCTCTCCCCTCCCCCCCAAGAATGTCCTTTCCGTTTACTCTTATCTCATTCTTTATCTCAAAGAGAAAGCTCTTAAAGTTTTACTATTATGGGTGATGTTTTCTCTAGTTTTAGGGTGTTTTTTTTTTGCAGATGCCCCTTATTAAATTCAGTAATTCTTTTCTTCTCCCAGGTTGCTAAATGTTTGTAAATGGATAACATTTTTTCTGCACCTATTGAAATCATATAATTATTATAATTAATAGTAATTATAACAATACATTAATTGTTGTATATATTAATTATTAATTATAATTAATAATTATATTATCTACATGTAAATTAATAATTTACATGATTTCCCATCACTCATCTAGCAATGTTTAACTCAATTTTCTATATTAAAACCTTGTATTCTTGAGATAAACTCAACTTTGTCATCATGTATGATAATTTTTACACATTCTTAAATTTGATTACCTTTACTTTTTACTTATGTTGGCATTTTAGGTATAAAATTCTCTCTAAGTACTGCTTTAACTTCATCTCACACATTTTGATTTGTGGTAATTTTTATTATCATTAAAAATATTTTCTTTCATAATCATTTCTTCTTTGAACCGAAGATTATTTACAAGTGTTTTATAATTCCAACTAAATGGTAACTCTTCTGGTTATCATTTTGTTATTGGTTTCTAACTTAATTAAATTGTACTCAGAAAACCCTTTTTTCAGCCTTTTAAAATTTATTTAGCTTTGCTCTATGGTTTAGCATATAATCAACTTTTGGTAAATATTCTGTGTATTTTGAAAAAAATGCATATGCTACACTGATCAAAACAATGATACGTGTTCATTAAGTCAAGTTTTTTCATCATGTTTTTGAAATATTCTGTACTCCAATTTATGCTTTTATCTGCTAAACTTTTTGGTGAACTGAACTTTTTGTTTATATACAGTGATCCTCTTTATCTCTAGTAAGGATTTTGACTTTTGTGATCTTAAAATAACTGTACCAGCTTCTTTTTGGTGAGATTTTGCCTGATATATATGTATTGTTCATTCGTTTTACTTTCACCCTTTCTATATCCTTATATTCTAGATGTTTCTTTTATGGATAACATACAGTTGGATTCTGTATTCTATCCAGTCCAACCACCCTTTTCCTCCTAATTGTAGCACTGACTCCTTTTCTTTTATTAATGGACTTTATTTTTTAGAACCATTTTAGATTTACAGAAAAATTGCAAAGATAGTACAGAGAGTTCCCAGATATATCACACCCAATTTCCTCTGTCATTAACATCTTACATTATTATGTTACATTTGTTATGGTTAACGAACAAACACTGATGCATTATTATTAAGTAAAGTCATATTTCCTTAGTTTTTACCTAATACCCTTTTTCTGTCCCAGGATCCCATCCAGCATATCACATTACATCTAGTCATAATGTCTCCTTAGGCTCCTCTTGGCTGTGATGATGATTTCTCAGACTTTTCTTGTTTCTTTCTTTTTTTTTTTTTTTTTTTTTTTTTTTATCGTGTCCGGCAATGGATCACAACCCTCAGTGTCGCGCCCGCACAGGACCAGGACCGGCAAGGGATCGCAACCCTTGGTGTCGCACCCACACCTCGCTCAGCCAGTGAGCGGGAACCGGTCTGTATGTGGGATCCGAACCCTCGGTGGGAGCACCACCGCGCTCCCAAGCGGCGCACTGTAGCAGTGCGCCACCGGGCCGGCCCAGACTTTTCTTGTTTCTGATGAACCTGACAGTTTTGAAGATTACTGGTCAGGTATTTTGTAGAATGTCTCTCAATTGGGATTTGTCTGATGTTTTTCTCATCATCAGACTAGGACAGTTTGTTTGGAGGAGGAAGACCACAGTAGTAAAGTGCCATTTGCATCATGTCACATCAAGGCTACATACCATCAACACAACTTATCACTACTGATGCTGACCTTACTCACCTGGCTAAAATGGTGGTTATCAGGTTTCTCCACTATGAAGTTATTCTTTTTTCCCCCATCCATGCTGTACTCTTTGGAAAGAAGTCACTGTGTGCAGACCACACTTAAGGAGTGGGAGTTACACATCATCTTCTTGAGGGCAAAGTATCTACATAAGCAATTTGGAATTTTGCTGCCTGGGAGAATTGCCTCTCCTCTCTCACTTATTTACTCATGCAGTTATTTATTTATATTTTTACAGACTCATTGATATTTATTTTATACTTTGGGTTATAAACCAATACTGCTTTACTTTGTTGCTCAAATTTCTTTAGCTTTGACCATTGGGAGCTCTTTCAGTTGACTCTCTGCACCCCTTTGATCATTGTGAAGTTTTTTAAATTAGTTTGTTTTTGGTTGTGAACATTTTCTCACTTTCTGGCACTACAAGATGTTCCAGGCTCATCTTGTATTATTTCCTGCCCCAGTCTTAGAATCAGCCATTTCTACAAGGACCCTGGCTTCTTTTATTGGATAATGGTGGCGTTGTTATCCAATAAACCAAAATCTGGAAGCTAGGTGCACTTACTGCTACTGGGATGTCATTTCTTTCAGGGCCTCTCAGTTGACAGAGCAAACAAATACATGTGTGTATATAAACCTATATGTAATCATTTTTATCTATATTAGGTTGGACATGAGTTCTTACTAACGTAAGAACTCTAATCTATTACCCATTTGGATCATTCCAGCCTCTTCCCCATGCTTATCTGTAAATTCCCACCCGATCACCAAGAAACCTAGCTCTCACCATCCGTTTATTTAATTGTTCAATTCCAGTATACAGGCTTGGTAGTGTCAGAATTGTTAGGTTGTACCTCTGTGGGAAGCAATTTATCAACTAGACTACAGGGCTTCTGTTCAGTTCCTTTCGCCTTTAGCCTTACAGACGCCATTCATTTTTAAAGCTAGTTAGGTCTGCACTTTTTCTCCCACCCCCGTCAATGAGGTCTTTTTAAGTACACTGGTGACAGAGTGCGATTCTATTGTCTGGGATCCCCCAGACTCCTAAATAATTTTCTTCTTAATTTGCACACATTGAAGTTCAATATTTGTGTTATGATGTTCTATAAGTTCTGACAAAAACATAAGGTCATACATCCACCGTCATAGCTTCATACAGAATACTTTCACTGTCCTAAAAAGTCTCCTGTGTTTTCATTTAATCATTCCTCGCTCCCTCTCCCTAATCCCTTGGTAACCACTGATCTTTTTACTGTCTCTATAGCCTTTTCCAGGATTTCATATAATTGTTATCAAACAGAATGTAGCCTTTTAAGACTGGCTTCTTTCAACTATCAATATGTATGTAAGGTTCTTCCACGTCTTATCATGGCTCAATAGCTCATTTCTTTTTATCACTGAATAATATCCATTGCATGGATATACCAGTTTGTTTATCGATTAATCTACTGAAGGACAACTTTCTTGTTTCCAATGTGGGGTAATAATGAATAATGCTGTTACAAACATTTGTGTGAAGGTTTTTGTGTGGACCTAAGCTTTCAGCTCGGCTGGGTGAATACATGGAAATGGGATTGCTGGATATGATGAGACTATGTTTGGCTTTCTAAGGAGTTGTAGCTCGTCCAAAGTGGCTGTACCATTTTGCATTCCCACCAGCACTGAATGAAAGTTCCTGCTCCTCTGACTCTTAGCCAGCATTTTACATGGTCAGGTTTTTTGGAACTTGGCCATTCTAATAGATGTGGAGAGGTATTTCACTGTTGTTTTAACTCATAATTCCCTAAGGACAAATGATGTTGAGCATCTTTTCATATGCTTATTTTCCATCTGTCTTCTTTTGTGAGGTGTCTACTCAGATATTTAGCCTATTTTTTAATTGGCTTGTTTGTTTCCTTACTGATGAGTTTTATGTGTTTTTTGTATATTTTCACTTCTTTCTACATTTAATAAAATTACTCATATTTTTACATATTCCTTCATTTTGTTTTGTACTTTTTATTTTTTCCACTGGTTATGTTTTTTCTCTCTCTCTCAATTTTTGCCTTTTTTTTTTTTTTTAATTGGATGAGGAGTTTTCATCCTCCCATTTTTCTCTTCTATTACTTTGGAAGTTAGACACTATTTCCTATTCTTTCAGGGACTACCATAGAAATTAGAACATGCATACTAATGTACCCAAGTCTGAATTTAAAGAATATCTTACTCCTCCTCCAGACTTACATGTTATTTTCATTAAAGTTGTTTACTTTTTTCTTATAAAAGCAAAATATCATTTTTATTGTTTTATATAGTCAATGAATATTTCGTTTTACACATGTATTCACCACTTTTTTCCCTCTTCATTCCTTCCTTGGTCATCGGCCTTCCATCTGAGATTGCATTCCTTTTGCTTGAAGATCATCTTTTAGAATCTCTTTTAGAAAGAGTCCTCTGGCTGCAAATTCCCTTGGTTTTTGGTTTTCTGAAAATGTTTTTATTTTGTTCTTATTCTTGAAAATATGCTTTCCCCTGGGTGCAGAATTCTAGATCAGTAGTAATTTTTTTCTCAGAACATTAAGCTTTCATATCAGGTCTCTATAGTTTCTGTTGGGAAAAAAATCAGCTTTCTGTGTGATGTGTTCCTTTAAAGGTAATCTGTTGGATTTTTTTTTTGGCTCTGGTTGCTTTTAAAATTTTTCTTTGGTGTTGGTGTCCTGAAGTTTCTTTACAATGTGCCTAGATGTACATTTATTTTTATTTATTCTTCTTGGGATTTGTGGGGACTTTCGTGTTCCTTTAAAGGTAATCTGTTGGATTTTTTTTTTTGGCTCTGGTTGCTTTTAAAATTTTTCTTTGGTGTTGGTGTCCTGAAGTTTCCTTACAATGTGCCTAGATGTACATTTATTTTTATTTATTCTTCTTGGGATTTGTGGGGACTTTTGAATCTGTGGATTTTAGTCTTTAACAGTTAGCAAAAATTCTGAGCTGTTATCTTTTCAAACATTTTTCCCTATCCCACTCTCACCTCTCCTTCTGAACTCCATTGAAATGCTTGCTAGATCTTCACATTCTATTCTACATTTCTGGATCTCTCTTTTTTACTTTCTCTTTTGAATCTCTGTGCTACGTTATGTATAATTTATTGACCTATCTTCTAGTTCACTCATTCTCTGTTCGCCTCTAATCTGATGTTAAACCCATCCATCGGGTTTTTAATTTTATTATTATAATTTTCATACCTAGAAATTATATTTGGTTCTTCAAATCTGCTTAGACTCTCATTATAATTTAGTGTTCCCTAAAGACATTTTAAGCTTGTCTTTGTTTCTTTAAACATAGTAATCATATTTATTTTGGATTATGAACTTGATAATTACAATATCTAATGTCTGTGCAGATTTTTTTTCTATCTATGTATTTAGTAATTTTTAATTGTTAGCTGCTGTTTTCCTTTTCCTTGTGAGAATTTCTTGAAGCCTTGGATGAAAGTGGATTTTTTTCAGAAAAGATTTCAGCTTGCTTTTACCAGATGCTTGGGGGATTGTCATTCTGGGAATACTTTAAAATCTAACTTGACGTTTTTTAGACCACCTAGGTCGCATGAATTTGACTAACGTGTCCGCGTGAAGGTCAGTTTAAGATTTTAATTATTAGGGAGTTTTTTTTAATCCCTATTTTGCCTGGTGCTTAAGCAACTTGTCTTGAAATGTCCTATGTGTGGAAGGGATGAAGCTGAGTTTAGGTCTGGCTCACATATACACTTAGTGTGTGACCCATTGTGATTCCAGAATTTAGGAACAGGCACTGGACTTTGCTTTCTGTCCTTCCCCATCTCTTTGTCTCTGTCTCTGCCTGTCTCTCTCTCTCTCTCTCTCTTTCTCTAACACACCCACACTCACACACACACACAGAGATGCTTGCCTAAAAATAGATGAAAATTGAAGCTCAAGTTCATCAGGTTCAGCAAAAGCCCTCAGGGTAAAAAACAGTTCTAGAACTTTGCTTACTTCTCTCTGTTTCTGCTTTCCCTTAGATGTTGAACTGATAAATCCTTGCTGCTATATTTTATCAGTTCTCAAATGCTTTGGGAAGATTTTTTTTTAAGTATGCATTAACTAGCTTTTTTATTATTATTAGCAGAAAACCATTGTATTACCGGAAACAGAACTATGCATTTTCTGAACATGCAGGTTGCTAACAATGAGATAATTCAGAGTAAATTTCTACTAAACAGGACAAAGCAGAGATCTATGGCTTGACAGTTTTTCAAAGGGAACTTAGAGAAGCATGACGGTAATTGCTTTTATACACAGTCATGTGCCAAACTAGAAGTTCAGGGTGATGGTGATTAGAAGTTCAACCTCAGTCTGTGAGGCCCAAACAAACTAGTTCTTCTCTAAGAAAACAGATTTTGTTAATTCAACGAATATTTATAGGGCAACTATTCTACGTCCTGGGGAAACAGCAGTGAAAAAAACCAGCAAGTGCCTGTCCTCATTGAATTCAAATGGAAACTCATGCCGGTGCCTTTCTCAGTACGGGGTTCTAACCAGCAGAGTTGTGTAGCACAGCTGGGATATAGCTATCAATGAGTGTTATATTTCCTGGGGTCAACCCAGCAGGTGAAAAAAAATAATAGAATGAAAGGGGTTTTTTCCCCCCCCTTTAACAGCCAGTGCTCCACAGGCAATCCATTATTTTTCTTTCCTCTGAGTTAAATCTCAAATTTCTGCCCTTCCCACACTGGGCATAATTAGGAGCAACGAGGATACTTTATGTTCATTTGCAAATGTTCATGACAAACCGGCTGCGGTTGATCATGCTTGAGTTTCTTCCTTTGAGGAAAATCAGGTTTTCTTTCTGTCTTTATAATATGTGTCAAATCACTATGAGAGTTCTCACCTTTCAACTTGGGGAGGGAATGGGAAGTTGGTTACAGTCTTTAATGAGTTAGAAATACCCAAATAAATTAAGTTTATTTCAGGATTAGGAGGTCTTGGCCCTAATTTTAAATCTGAACAATCTGTTTCTACAGAATACTCATGAGCAGAGACTGAGTACCAAGATGTGGTCTGCTGGCTCAGGCCAGGGCTGCCTGCCTTCTACCTTCTCACTTCCCAGATGATCTCAGGTTAACCTAGAGACAACAGGAGAAAAGCTTCTCCCATGTGAAGTCTTGCTCTCAAAGTCTCCATGATACAATAGTAAAAGAAGAAAGCAGGGCACGTAATTGCATGTGCCCTATGATTACCATTACAAAGATCACTTGGCCGTGCAAAAAGAGCATAAGACAGCATTTTGTAGCAGGTGTTCCTCAATATCCCTTCAAATGTTCCCAGAAAAAAAAAAAGTAGTTGTTTATCTTTTTCTTGAATCTTCTCAAAGTACGTTAACATACTAGAGATTTTGAGAAGTTATGTAAAGAAAGTTGTGTACTATTATCAGAACATTTCCCAAATACCCCATATCATTTAATGATGGAGTTTTCTTCTGTCCACATGACACCTGGTGTTCTATGGAAATACTTTAGGAGAGTTCCATGAGGGAAACACAGGGGTCATTATTTTTGTGTTAAAGTGATAGGTTTATGGGTGTCTTTTTTCCCCTTTCCAAGCATGTCGTAATCTAAATTGTTTTGATGAGTTTGTTTGTATTTCAGTGTCAGGTGTCTTAGTTGCAAGCTGAGTGATTGAGGTAGAAAGTGAATTATTAAAGTATATTGCAGTTGATGTGGAGCCTCCAAGAGGGTCAGAATCAAGCTTAAATGCCACCCGTCCTAGAAAAACACCCAAAATTCTCTCACAGAACTGGCTCTGTGAAGGCACAGTTGTTGCTTCTACGGGACACAGACCCATCTGCTTGCTCCAGTGACAACATTGACGCCTGACTCTGGCCTCTGCTGCTAGAGCCATGGCCACTGTAGACTCCGGAAGCTGGACCTGGCTACCTCTGACACCATGAACCTCACCAAGGTGGCTCTGTATAGCCCTGGTGCTTTTGGATTCCTACCTTCCAAGTTAAAATACACCCTGGATGGACGCGATTCATGAAATATTAGTCATATGCCTGTGGCCTAGCTGTGAGGAAGGCTAGAATGGTGAGCATCTACTTTCCAAAGAGAAGAGGACTCTGCTCGCTGCTGAACAGAGGATGTCTCAAAGATAAAAAGGGGAGGGGTGAGTAGGCAGCCAAAAATAATGATAGATGCCCTGTTCCCCCCAATTATTTTCATCTCCCTCTGTTTCCTTACTTCACATTCAATTATATTTTGCTCTCTCATCTCCCTAAAACACACACACATTATATTTGTTCTGTCTAGTACAAATTTTACAGCAACATGAAAAGTTTCAGAAACAAATCCCCTGTCTTAACCTTATCTTTATACCCACTATCTTAACCTCTCCACAACCCACACAAAAAGCTGGTTGGGTCAGTGTTGTGAAGTTAGGCAACACTTTTCTCGAGAAGCTCTTGAAATTCCCTAAGCATGTTCCAGAAACTTCTTAACTGCCAGGAAATATTAAAAGACCCTAAAATAGCCAACCAGTAACAACCCTGGTATGCCTAGCACCCAACAACAAAACAATATCATAACTGAGTGCAGTGGTAGAAGGGTCCTGGGCGAGAAGCTCTTGAAATTCCCTAAGCATGTTCCAGAAACTTCTTAACTGCCAGGAAATATTAAAAGACCCTAAAATAGCCAACCAGTAACAACCCTGGCATGCCTAGCACCCAACAACAAAACAATATCATAACTGAGTGCAGTGGTAGAAGGGTCCTGGGATTTGAAGGGGCAAAGGTTCCAGAGGAGTGTTATCTGGGGCTTGATGTCACCCAACTAAACCCCTCCTAGATGAACTGTCCACTCTGGGAAGGCACAGGCTCCAGGGCAAAGAAGAGACTGTACCATTGAGGTCCAACAGCTCTGCTGTGCAAAACACCTCTGAAAGAGATGATCAGAAGAGAAAGGCATTTCTCAACTGACTCAGACGGAGAAGCATTCCAAAGGCCAGCGGGCCAGCTGGAGGAGTACACAGCACTCCTGGTTGGCTGACAACCGTGGATCTCAGAGCTGCTGGCCAAGGCTCAGATTACAACTGTGAGAACCTGCTGTTCCCCCACACATCCCCACCTAGGATAACCCCAAAGACCAAGGGAACTCTTGAGATGCACAAACAAAATCTGAGAGAAAGGGCCCAGAAATATGTGGAGAGAGAAACTCCTGGAAGCAAGAGGACTTCTGTCTGCCAAGGATAGATAGTCTCTGAGCATTGGTATTTGGGGTATTACTGTAAATCTGATTTGATTTCATAGCCACAGATGAGTAAGACCTTCCAGTTACAAGGGTTGAGGGTCTTTGTTTATAGTTTGAGTACCCAGCAGGTCAGAAGTATCACTTCACTCACGCACCCCAATTCATAATTCTTTCAGAGGGAGGGAGTATGATACTGCAAAATATATATTTGGTCTTTATTTCATGGCATACATCTCCTAAAACTCTTGGAATCTCTAGAGTGTAAGAGTGTCTTTAGTATGCTAACTAGTTGACTGGTGGCTGGGGACCCCTAGATAGCTTCAGGATGGGAGCTGGTTACTGGAAAAACCATGGCATGATTAGAGGGTTAGGACTTTCAACCCCGTCCACTCACTTCTGGGTAGGGGAGAGGAGCAAAGGGTTAAATAGATCACTAATGGCCAGCAATGTAATCAATCATGCCTACATAATAAAGCCTCCACAAAAACCCAGAAGGACTGGGTTCTGAGAGCTGCAGGATAGCTGAGCACATGGAAGTGCCTGGAAGGTGATGCTCCTGGAGAGGGCATGGGAGCTCTGTGCCTCTTGATAGGTTTATGGGTGTCTTTTTTCCCCTTTCCAAGCATGTCGTAATCTAAATTGTTTTGATGAGTTTGTTTGTATTTCAGTGTCAGGTGTCTTAGTTGCAAGCTGAGTGATTGAGGTAGAAAGTGAATTATTAAAGTATATTGCAGTTGATGTGGAGCCTCCAAGAGGGTCAGAATCAAGCTTAAATGCCACCCGTCCTAGAAAAACACCCAAAATTCTCTCACAGAACTGGCTCTGTGAAGGCACAGTTGTTGCTTCTACGGGACACAGACCCATCTGCTTGCTCCAGTGACAACATTGACGCCTGACTCTGGCCTCTGCTGCTAGAGCCATGGCCACTGTAGACTCCGGAAGCTGGACCTGGCTACCTCTGACACCATGAACCTCACCAAGGTGGCTCTGTATAGCCCTGGTGCTTTTGGATTCCTACCTTCCAAGTTAAAATACACCCTGGATGGACGCGATTCATGAAATATTAGTCATATGCCTGTGGCCTAGCTGTGAGGAAGGCTAGAATGGTGAGCATCTACTTTCCAAAGAGAAGAGGACTCCTGACAATGACTCCAAATCTCTATTTCTCACCCTACTGATCCAGCCCTTCCCAACTGGCTTCTGCAAGGGCATTAATCCCTTGTGCCTTTAGGCATCCCATTCATATAATTCATAAACTTCTCTCCTGATGCATCTATAGTGGGAGTAACTATCAACCATTCTGGAGAAGAACTGAGAAAATAGTCATCTAAATAATTTCCCGTAGGGCTCACTTCTCTCCAAGAACACTTATTGAGGCTGTTTGGCCTGGACCCATAGAGCCAAATGCCTAGTAGTCATCTCCACTTGGCTGTTCCACAGGTATCTGAAAAACCACATCTCAGTAATTAATTATATTACCTTCCTTCATAGTTCCTCTTGTTCTGTGTTTTTTATCTTGATAAAGAAGATCACTATATTACAACTTCCTGATTTTTCTATTATTAGATGTAACTTATTGATTTTTTACTGTGGAAGGTAAGAATAGAGTGTTCTCTTTCACATACACCCCTGTTCCCAACATACACTTTTAATCCCTTCATCTTACTTGTAATTTAGAATTTTGGTTGCATAAGTATTCTATGCTTATATTAATATGACTATTTAAACATGTTTTGTAACTGAGCCATGTAATATATAAAAGCCAAGTAATGACTTTTTCTTTCCTCAACAACTTTCTGTTTTCCCTGGAGTTAATAGTTGTCTTTTGTTTGTTTATTCAATTAGATTTCAATGAACATATCCTTAGTTTTTTCTGTGTACTTATTAGTTCTTATCAGCTGATTGGAAGCTCTGAGTTTATGGGTGGACTTGTGGTCTTCATTATTGGTATATCCACCAATTGTGTAACCCCTTTGGGATGTTAGATATCCTATCAATTTCCTATCTAGCTGATTGGAAGCTCTGAGTTTATGGGTGGACTTGTGGTCTTCATTGTTGGTATATCCACCAATTGTGTAACCCCTTTGGGATGTTAGATATCCTATCAATTTCCTATCAGTTACACTTTCTTGAAGGAATCATCCTGATGTCTTCTGACCTGCTTCATTCTGAGCTTCCTGCTCTCCACGTGTGTTACAAGGCTGTCATCTTGGTAACTCTGCTCATCACTATTGTGGGGATTCCATTCACCTCTCTCTGGTGCTGGATCCTCTGTTTCCTAGATTGCATAGTTTTCTCTTTCATGATATTAATCCTTCATTTTGATAGCACACATGCTCCATTAGCTTCCTGAAAAAGAATGTATGGTAGTAGATTATACAAATGTTTCATGTCTTAAAATGTCTTTATTTTACCCTAAGTAGAAATTGGGCTGGTGTAGAGTTCTAGGTTGTATCACTTTCCTTCAGTATTGTGGAGCATCATTCCACTGTCTTCCACCTTGCAGCATTGACAAGGAAAATTCTGATGTCATTCTGAATTTTGATGTTCTGTATGGCATCTTTATCCCCCTCTCTATCTCAAAAATTATAGATTTTCATTTTTGTTTCTATAATTCTGAAATTTCATAGTGATGAGCCTCTGTGTGGTTTTATTTTCATTTATTGTACAGGACTCTGGAAACTATGTCCTTCAGTTCTCAGAAATTTGTTATTTCTTGTTGATACTTTCCTTCTCTTCATTTTATTTGTTCTCTTTCTTTTTATTTTGACATTGGACAGTTTTAAAAATATTTTTTCCTCCTGTTTCCTCTTTGTTTTCATGATCTTCTTTCTGGGATAGTATATTAATTTTATCTTTCTAAACTTCTATTTTTTTTTTAAATTTCTACTTTCATGTCTTTAGCATTCAAGAGCTCTCCTTTTGTTCTTTGAATTATTTTTATAGCATTATATTTCTGTTTCTTAGATGCAATGCCTTCTCTTACCTCTCCAGGGATACTCATAATAATATTTTATTTCAATTTTCTTCTCCCTTTGTAGTCTCTGTCTCTTCTACGCTGCTTAGTTCTGTTTCTTTTTGTCTCTACCTTTTATATTTGTGGATTTCCTTGGATATCTCATAATCCTTGGTGTTGTAAGAAGCTGATTGGAAGCTCTAAGTCTATGGGTGGATTTGTGGTCTTCATTGTTGGTATCTCACTGGGCTCCTGTGGGAAGCCCTGATATCAGTATCTTTCGGACATGTTTCTTGGGTTGATCACATATTTCCAGAGAAGGCTCTGTCAATCTCCTTCCTGAGTATAAAGATATGGTTGTCAAAATTCTGAGCAACTGGTAGGGGATAAAGACTGGGGGTATCTTAATCTCAATATGTAAACTTTCACTAACTCACCATACCTTCATTACGATAGGCCCACACTCAGCTCTGCACGGCATCTAGTTGACCTTCTCAGGAGAATAACCCATCAGTCTTTAGCCAAAGTGGAAGTGGGAAGTCATCTTCTTGTACAGTTGGGGAAACTGTACAAGTTGGGAGTCCAAGTCTTTCTTTAAAACAATTTGAACTAATCCTGCTGGTTTTATATCCTCCTTTATCTCTAGTCCATTACTTCTGATTCCTGGGATTTTGTGGGGGCAATCTCTGATTCAAATCAGCTTTCTACTTTGTTTTTTCCACTGCTCACTTAATATTAGAATTCTACTTTCTCCAGTCTGTTCAATCAATTCCCACTCTTCCCTCTACTGCCTAGCTTCTAAAAATTTTGCGACTGTTGTCTTTTTCTCCTGTTCTGTTCATTCTTATGGTTTATGTCTTTATAAAAATCCTATTATCATTCTCTCTAATAGAGTTTTGGCAGGGAGGAGATATAATGCATGTGTTCAATTTTTCTTCTTTAAATAAAAGCCCCCTGGACTGTTAATTTCATCTCTTGCTACCCTACTAAATACTCTATTTTCAGTTCCCCAATGTACTAGATTCTCTCTTCTCTCTCTCTCCCCACCCACACACATTTTTATATGCTACTTTCTCTGCTCAGATTGCCCTTCTTCCTCCCCATTCCATCCCCTCGTCTGCCTGAGGATCTCCCGCTCACCTTTCACCAGAAGCTCTCACCTTCACTGGGACACTTCCCAGACCCCCTCCTGCGATCCCACATCTCACTGGATATCTCCCTACCACAGCACATATCTTCATGGATAATAACTGCTTATTTACTTCTCTGTCTTACCCACTGGACTATAAAGACACACGTAACAGCTCCCTCGAAAGGCCTTTTCTTTCATGGATGCCTCTGGCAAAAAGAGAAGTCTTTTCACTAAGTGGGAAACTAGAGACTGTATGAGATGCTTCCCTAAGGCAATGCTCCATGCCAAGAGAAGGCTTCGGTCCAAGCCGTAAAAAGTATTACTATTATTATTATCATCATTATTATTACTGTAAAAATCTTTATCATCTCAGCGTGGGCATCTATTTGCTCAGATTCATCTTCAGAGTTAGACCACATATTAACTCACCTAGAAATTATACATAGTGCTTTGTATAGTCTAAGCACTTTAGCATTCATCAATTAATTATGATAATTTACCATCATTAGGTAGCTAATTAAATTTGAAACTGAACCTCCAGAGAAGAAAGACCAATTTGGAAATGTCATTCCAGGAAGATGTGAATAGGTCCAGATCCTTATTTCTTGATCTTATAAAACATAGTGGGTTCTGGGATGGAACTGGGCCAAGCAATGATCCCATGGGTTCCTTATTCTCATTATGCATTCCAAGCCCACTGCTGGTCCTCTCCAGAGCTTCAACAACAAACAGCCATGAGAGTGTCCTCCTAGGTGTCATATTCATCAGAATCACAACATTGTTATTTTCAGTCAGAAACAAGAAGCTGTTTCTAACACAAACACATGCAAAATGTAGAGCTCCTCTGGCCTTTACTCTTGCAACAAAAGTGGGAATAAAATGTCTAGAGTAAGTCTTGCAGTGTTCAGAGGTTGCTTAAGAATTGGTTGCAAGGGCTGGCTTGTTAGCTTAGTTGGTTAGAGCATGGTGTTGCAACACCAGGGTTGAGGGTTATGATCCCCGTACCTACCAGCTGCCAAAAAAAAGTGTTTGCAGTGGAAGGAATGTTTATGTCCCCCCCAAAATTTGTATGTTGAAATCCTAACTCACAGTATGATTGCATTAAGAGATGGGGCCTTTGGGAGGGAAATAGGTGGTGCCTTCATGAATGAGATTTTCCTCTTATAAAAGGACCCCAGAGGGCTGGCCCGGTGGCGCACTGTAGCAGTGCGCCGCTTGGGAGCACGGTGGCGCTCCCGCCGAGGGTTCAGATCCCACATACAGACCGGCCGCTCACTGGCGAGGAGCGGGAACAACACCGAGGGTTGCGATCCCGTTGCCGGTCCCGGTCCAGTACGGGCGCGACACTGAGGGCCGCTCACTGGCGAGGAGCGGGAACAACACCGAGGGTTGCGATCCCGTTGCCGGTCCCGGTCCGGTACGGGCGCAACACTGAGGGTTGCAATCCGTTGCCGGACACGAAAAAAGACAAAAAGGAAAAAAAAAAAAAAGGACCCCAGAGAGCTCTCTCACTCTCTTCTCACCCTGTGAGGATAGAATGAAAAGACGGCAGTCTGCAACCTGGAAGACAGCCCTCACCAGAACCCAGCCATGCTGGCACCCTGATCTTGGACTTTCCAGTCTTCAGAACTGTGAAAAATAAATTTCTGTTGTTGATAAGCCACCCAGTCCATGGTACTTTGTTATATCAGCTCAAACTAAGTAAGACAATGGTCTTGTCCCAGGGAGTGGGGAGGACAGAAACAATGGAATAAAAGAAGGCCCTTTACAAACCTCTACTTAGGGACCGACTATTCTCACTTATGCAGTGCAGTTGGGCTCCTAGATTTATTTCTCTCTCATACATCAGAAACATAACCTTTTATCTGAAAAATCTGTGGAGCTCTCCACTTCCCAGTGCAAAGGAAAAAAGAAAGAAAAGTTACCTGGTGTGTGTTGCAGCCCTAAATATGCATTGATATGCTGGAAATAGTCTCATGGAACGTGAGCCCCAAAAGCAGTCTATTGAGCCCCCTTTTGTTTATCATGAGGTGTTGCTTTGATATTCCATTGTGGAGTTTCCATCCCAGGTATCCAGCCTGGCTTTTTTCATGTGCCCTTAGGAGAATGGGGATGTACAAATTTTCCACGATGCAGTGATTTTCTTGGAAATGTTGGAATATTTTAAAGGATTCTCACTGCAGATTGCTTATAATGGAACCTGATTATGGTAATGCTATTATATATATCACACAGTATTTGTCAATATAACAGTAATAACAATTTTTAGGTGTTTTCATAAATAATTTTAGAACTTCCACCTTGTGGAGTAGGTATTTTGTTATCTCCACTTTTATAAGGAATTAGGTTCTTGGCTAGAAAATTACTTGTCCAAGGTCACAAAGATAGTTGGTGATATAGTTGAGATTCCAACCCTGGTCATTTGACGCCAGTTATGACAGATTGAATTCCAGTCACTCTATACTCATTGGAGTGCTTTGGGCTGCAAATAAAAGAGACCTCAGCTTAAGGACGGAAGCAGTTATAGGTTTGGTTGATTTGACGTCTTAATGATGTCCTGTATGACCCAGGACCCAGGTTCTCTCTCCTCATGGTTCCAAGATGTAGCCATAGTTCCAGGCATCAGCTGTAGTGGATAAAGCCCAGAAGCAGAAAAGGGACTATTTCTGTAATGTGTCTCTGTTTAAAAACTTCCCCTCATGTCTCATCAGCACGGTTTCATCAAATGCCCTTAACCTCAACAATCACGTGGCAAGTGATACCATATTACCTTAGACCAATCAAGACTCAGCACCTTAATGCTGGGAAAGGGCCCAGCCCCTGCTGAAGAACACAGATTCTTAGACAAAGATTAATAAAATTTATCTACAAAGAAAAAATGGTAAATGTTGTAGAACTGGCAACCAACAATGACTGTCACTCCCGCCAATGTGGCAGACTATTTATTTTCTAAAACATTTTGCTACCACATAATGAATCAAAGCATTTGGTAATTTTATAACCATAATGGATACAAAAAGTTAGTGGAGTATGAGAGAAAAGCCAAAGTCCAGTATGCTTCGATATGTGTGGTACTAGGTACGTAACACTGTAGAGGGAATGCCATTGACTGGGGATGAGAATTGAATTGTAATCCCACCTTCAACACTAACTAGCTGGGTGTTCTCAACCTGTCTAATCTTGATTTCTTCCATTTTTGCATTGTATAACAATTCCTGCCTGTATATATCCCCCAGAGTTTCTTCTTAATATTAAACAGCTTACTAAATCATTATTGCTATGAAACTGAAGTCAGTGGTCCAATGAATAAACCCAATTCGGGAAGACTTCTGGTCTGAAGGCACTTTGAGTGCCCATCTTGCTGGGTCCTTCCCATTCATTCCTCCCCCTCCCCGGTTCTCAGACAAACCTGCCATCTGTGCTGTGGATCCTCTACTACTGGTGCCTGGCCCTAAACCAAGGACTAGGATGTCTGTCAGTCAGCATCTGACTGGCTCTTCAGAATGCACCATAATGTACACATATGAACCCATTGTCTGTCTTTGCTTTTTAAAGATGCTAAGTGATGAGGGAGGGGGTATCAAGGCTCATAGTGACAATGTGTCCTCCAAATGAAGCCAGTGAGACACAGAGGGAACTGAAGAAGAGCCAACAGTGTTCTGGTCCCTTTTGTTCCTTTGCAATATAAGGAAGGCTTCATTACGTGCTTTCGCTGGCATAAGATTCCTGGGTCTCCTTCTTCATTGCTCTTCCCTCTCTCCAGTCACATCCTTGGGACTAAAATGCATTCCCTGATTTTACCTTGTCTCTGTCTCTCTGACTCACTGAGTCACCAAGTTAAACTTCACTGCTGGATTCATCCGACTGAGTGCCCACATCCCTTGATTTTTTCTTATTTACCGTAGCAGTTCCTATCATTGTTTTTACCTTCATCCTATTTTAGCTGAGTTCCTGTGACAGAGCATATCATAAAACCATGTTCAATGGAATGGGAAGAGACATAGAGATCTAGATCCTTACTACTCAAAGGGTGACCTGCAGACCAGAGGCACTGGCATCACCTAAAAGCTTATTAGAAATGCTGAATCTCAGGCCAGCCCCAGACCTACTGAGCTGGAATCCACATTTGAGCAAAATCTCCAGGTGATTCATATGCATATGAAAGTTTGAGAAGTGTTGACTTAGACCAATCACCTCATTTCACAGAGAAGGTAAGTGACTTCTGTATGATCCCACATCAAATTAGTAGTTGAGCTGGACTAGATCCCAGTCTCCTGGCTACTAAAACTGCACCACGCCGTTTCTTACACACACCACTGATTCATTACACCCAGCTAGTTTATCCAGCTTTCATTTCCATTTAAGGTCATTGCACTGGCATAAAGGTTCGCCAGTATCTGGCTCTCACACTCACTTCTCCTGCACGCTGGTATCTACTATTTTGATAACATTGCTTCACAGTTTTCTGCTGCTTTCTTCTCTCTCATCTTTTCATTTAATTATTTAAGGTCATTGCACTGGCATAAAGGTTCGCCAGTATCTGGCTCTCACACTCACTTCTCCTGCACGCTGGTATCTACTATATTGATAACATTGCTTCACAGTTTTCTGCTGCTTTCTTCTCTCTCATCTTTTCATTTAATTATATCACAGGGCCTGCTCCAGTACGAGTAATAAAGAGAGTAGAGCTTGTCTTTAACACGTTTCTATTCACCTCTTCCTTCTCCATCCCCCTTTTAGGACTTCCTCAGCTCATTATCAACCTAGTTACTCTACCTGCTAATATTTTATTTAGAATTCCTGTACTTATATTTATGAAGAAAATGGTCAGAAACTTTCTTTTTATTTTAGTTCTTGGTGACAATCTTGACACTTAAATGATGGTTGCTTCATAACATGAATTGGGGAGTTTGACAATTGATTTTTTAAAACCTGTGGACCTCCTAAGTAAGGAATTCGGTGAGTCCTAATCCATGATTCATCCATATTTTGAACATTTTTACAAGGTTATCCTATATGCAGGGCCATAACTTCCTAAAATCAAAAGCAGAATAATGTTTTCTCAGGTAAAATGTACTGCATGTTTGCACCTTTGAGATTTCTGGTACCTCTTGAGCAGAATGGGGAAAGCAAGAAGGGTGGGGAAGGGGAAATGCACCCCTCAGACCTCCCACTGCATGCCCCGCCAGCCCACCCTGAAGTGTCCGTCCCATGCATCTGCAGCACTGCTCATCTGCCCACTGCGTCCAGCCATGACGCCTCTGTGAGCCTTCTCCCCACTCCTCTTATCATGTACCAGACAGCTGAGCAAACCAGCCTAGGAGCCCTAGAACTACAGACAGTACGTTATTGGGATTTTCCATCTCAATGCCCTAAAAGTAGCAAAGGAGCATTTGGACAGCTCACAGTCATACTCAGGCCATCTGACACAAGGCACACATGGGAGCGTCCATGGGTGACTCTGAGGCACTTCCTGATCTGGAAAGATATGGTTGTGATTCATGTTTCTGCAGCAAATGACAAGAGGAAAAATAGAGTCTGCCACTTACTAGCAAGTGTCTCTGCTGGGACAAGTATTCTTTTCCTCACATACTGTCTTTCCCAGTTTAGAATGTTTCTTAACCTTCGAAACAGCCTGCATTTGGAAGTTCCTGGGTAACAAAGACAAACCCATAACTTTTTTTTTTTTTTTTTGGCAGCTGGCCAGTAAGGGGATTCGAGCCCTTGAGAAACCTGTAATTTTATTACTACCACCCCCTCCCTCTCATTTTGCTTTGAGAGGTCTTCATGAGTAGAAGAAGCTAAGGAATATACAGGAAGTCTGAAGAATATTAAAACATATTGCTCAAAGACAGATGTTTCCCTACCCTGAGTAACAGGTCAAACAGGCAATTGCCTCTGTAATGTGGCCTGAAGACAAGAATCAACAAAAGGTCTGCCTACCCCATACGTTTCTCTCTCTCCCTGACCTGATATGCTGTCACTAAATCATTGATGGAAAGCTTCTTCTTCTGTGTTGCAGGGAGGGAGGAGACATGAAACAATGCATCTAAATCCATGCATTCCACAGCTTGCTCAGGAGGGTAGAGAGGGTCCCAGCTGGGTATTGGGGACCACAAAGAGGTGAATGGTAGAGGGAGAGCTGTAGTGAGAGAGAGAAAAACATTTCTTTTTTATTAATGAATTTTTTTCTATTCAAACATAATTGATTGTACATATCTGTGGGGTACAGCATTGAATACCCATACCTGTGTGCAACATGTGATAATCAAATAATGATAATTAGGGTATTCAACATTGCACAATGTAATCATTTTTTGTGGCCCTTGACCGATTTCTCACTAAACCCTCTCCCACACCCCCTTTCCCAACTCTGGTAACCTCAGTTCCAGCCTCTCCTTTTTAAAGTTCAACAAATAATTGTGACTGTTGTGTCTTTCTGATAGAGTTTGGATGTGTTGTCACTCCAAAACTCATGTGGAAACCTGATCCCCAATGTGGCAATGTTGGGAGCTGTTTGGGTCATGGGGACAGATCCCTCATGAATGGATTAATGCTCTCCCTGGGGGAGGGGGGATTAATGAGTGAGTTCTCGTTCTATTAGTTCCCATGAGAGCTGGTTGTTTAAAGGACTCTGGCACCTTCTCTCTCTCTCTATTGCTTCCTCTCACCATGTGATCTGCTTGTCCCTGTCAGCTGCCACCACTTTCTACCATGAGTAGAAACAGCCTGAGGCTCTCACCAGATGCAGCTGTTTCAGAATCCTAAGCCAAATAAATCTCTGTTCTTTATAAATTACCAGTTTCAGGTTTTCTGTTATAAGTAACAGAAATGGAATAATACACTTTCTTTCTTTCTTTCCTTTTTTAGCTTTCACTTATGAGTAAGGACATGTGGTATTTCTCTTCCTGTGCCTGACTCATTTCACTTAAAATTTTCTCCAAGTTCAGTTTCAGGTTTTCTGTTATAAGTAACAGAAATGGAATAATACACTTTCTTTCTTTCTTTCCTTTTTTAGCTTTCACTTATGAGTGAGGACATGTGGTATTTCTCTTCCTGTGCCTGACTCATTTCACTTAAAATTTTCTCCAAGTTCATCCATCTTGCTGCAAATGGCAGAATTTCATTCTTTTTTATGACAGAGTAGTATTCCATTGTGTATATATACTACATTTTCCTTATCCAATTGTATGTCAATGGACATTTAGGTTGGTTCCAACTCTTGGCTACAGTAAATAGAGCTGCAGTAAACATGGGAGTGCAGGTATCCCTTCAACATGATGACTTCCATTCCTTTGGATATGTACCCAGCTGTGCAACTGCTGGATCATATGGCAGTTCTTTCTGTAGTTGTTTGAGGAACTTCCATACCATTTTCCATAAAGGCTGCACCAATTTACAGTCCCTCCAACAGTATAGGAGGGTTCCCCTTTCTCTGAATCCTCACCACCATTTGTTAGTCTCAGTCTTTTTGAAAATAGCCAGTCTAACTGGGGTGAGATGAGATATTATGTGGTTTTGATTTGCATTTCCCTGATGCTGAGTGATGTTGAGCATTTTTTCATGTGCCTATTGGCCATTTTTATGTCTTAAAAGAGGGACATTTCTAAACTGGAAAATTCAGTGCTCTGTAAAATTCATAAAGAAGCAAAGCTTTCAGTGGTCACTGCTTTGTCTTTCAGTCTCCTCCAACTCCATGAATTTCCTTCTCATGATGAGGGATCTTTTCTTATCGTGCAGCTTTGAGGCAATGAGAATGGGAGAATAAGGAGATGTAGAAAAAAATCAGAAAACATCTTCCATGGTAGCTTGAAAATAAACATAAAAGTTTATTTATGCATATGTTAGTTTTGTATATATAATCCCAGAATCATAAGTTGCTTTTACTATTTTCTGTATGTGGATCCACAGGGAAATATTCCTATATTCCAACACCAGAAGTGTGAAAAAACAATTTGAGAATTACAATAGGGTGGGAAATAAGGGAATAGTGACAAGGTAATCTCAGAGGTATCTGTAGGCACAGTTCTTAGTTCACTCTTTAAGCTCTGAGTTGAAGCTACAAAGGGGCCCAATCTACACACAAATCCAGGATACTGAACTCTCTAGAGGATGTGTTTATTCATCCACTCATTCTTTCAACAAATATTGAGGAGTCCCTACTGTGAGTTAATCACTGGCAGCCCAAATATTAATGAGACTGCTCTCAAATGGCAGAGTCTTGTGATAGAATTAAGAAATGGCATCCAACATAGAGAATTAGATAGGTGAAGTGGTGTGTGTGTTTGTGTATTGAGAAATAATATGGTATGCATAAGGAACAAAAGGAACTTCTTGTGGCTAGAAAATAAATTGTGAGTCAGGATGCCAGGAGATGAGCCTGGAGAAGCAAGCAGGGCTAGCTCATGAAGAAATTTGTATGCCATATTAATGCCCACTCATTCACTCTGTAAATACAAACTGGGAAGTCGTGGACAGAATTCATTCAAGGGCATATCATAATCAAACTTGATTATGTAGATGCGACCCCCTGCTGGGTGTGTGGAGGATGAGTTGGAGAAGGTCAAGAACAGAGGTAGAGAGAACAATTGGGCATTCATCGTCGTGGTTAAGAGAGAGGTGACAGGGGCCCAAACTGGAGGAGTGGTTGTGGGGATAAAGAGGTAGGAATAGAATTGAGAGCTTAACCAACCACATTTGGAGGTAGATTGAATGAGGAAAGGGAAAGAAAGGGAAATGTTCAGGATGGCCTTCAAGTGTCTTACTTAAGTGATTTGTAGATGGTGGGGTGACAAACTTGGTTGGAGGACTCAGGAGGGGAAAGTTTGGTAGGGAAGATGATGGGTTCAGCTTAGCCACATGAGGTTTGAGAAGGCTGAGTGGTGTCCTGCTGTAGACTTTCAGCAAGTCATTCATCAGAAAGATCTAAAAGTCAGGCAAAAGATCTGAGAGTTGGGAGTCATCACCAGCAAGGTGGGGATGATTTAAACCATAAAAGTAGATGCGCTGACCCAGAGAGAATATACAGAATGAGAAGAGAGCTGAGCCAATGGCACAATCTTAAGGAACACAAAATGTAAAAGGTAGCAAGAGAGATGAGTGTCCAACCACAAGAGACCTAAAGAAAGGGTTGTAAAGATTAGGAGAACCATGATAGTGTGGCTGCATGAAAAATAGTCAAGATATTTAATAACTTAAAACATCAGGGATATGTGTTTGGATCCCCATACCATACCAGCCAGCCATCAAGACAAAAAAAAAGATATTTAATAACTTACATCAAATACAGCAGTGGTACAGAAAACCATGCAATCTTGAACATCCCATTGGATGTGGTGGTTAAGAAATCGTTGTAACTTTAACTTGACCATTTTAATAAAAGGATGGAGCCAGAAGCCAAACTGAGTCACTTGAAAAGAAATGGGAGGTGAAGACAGAAAGTACACTGCACCTAAAAGGTCTGAAGAGAAGCGAAGACACATTTGCTGGGAACTAGAAGATTTGGATTCAAGGGAAGCTTTTTAACACTGGGGGCAACTTGACTAAGTCGACAGACTTAGAGAAGAAGAGGAAGAAGATACAAGCTAGAGAGGACAAAAATGATGTAACAAAGTTCCAGAAGAAGCAGGAAACAGCAGGCTCAAGAGCACGGGTGAAGAGATTCATCTTGAAAAGAGGAGAGCACCTTCAGGGGCTGGCAGAAAGAGTTAGTATAACATTTAGAATGCTTTTGCTTGCAAGCAACAGAAAATCCAACCAAAAGAAGCTTAATAAGGAAAATTTATTTTACATATCAAGAAGTCAAAGAGGGCAATGATTACAGGTAGGCTTGGCTAATTCAGTGGCTTAACAATGTCTTCAAGGGCATAGATTATTTCTATGTTTCTGCAGTGGCACCATCAACACATCAGCTGGTTTCATCATGGTCAAAAGTTCACTGCAGTATCTCCAGTCTACACATGGAACAGTAGCTAAAGAGCAGTGATAAAGATCTCTTCTCTGGGCTGCATTTTGTGAGGGAGAAAAACTGTCCCAGAGTTCCTCAACAGACCTCCATTCAATGGCCAGAATTTCTTCACATGGCTAAGCCAAATACTGGCAAAGGAAATAAAGCAGTCCTAATTGGGCTGGACTAATTATGACCCATCTACTGGGACGAGGCAAGAGGCCAGTCACTCTAAAGAACATAGCCACCAACTACCTAAATCAGGGTTCTGTTATCAAGAAGAATGGGTGGACATGGTTTTTAGATAAGAAACCAAAAGTATCTGTAACAGTTGGGGTAAATGTGGAAAAGTTTATATCCAGGGGTAGAAATTATGCTTAATTTTCTCGATTATCTGTTGAGAGTGAAGGAATGGGGGTTGAGTATGAGGACTGAAGAAACAGATGAGATTTGAAAGTCATCAGAGGAAATGGGAGAAAGAGTTGACTAAAAACAAAAGGTAATGCCATGTTACAAGCTGAGATGGAAGACCATGAACTTTTCAACATGCCAACCTGTCTGACTACACAATTATTTTTCCAGTATAGTCCCCTACTCAGGTGCAGGAATGCTAGCTTGGGATTTACCAAGTGGTATGATAAAAGCATAAAGGATAGAAAGGAATCAAAGACGCTTGTAAAAGAGTGGTTTAGATCTCGGTATAACCCATGGGATCTAGATTGGGCAGAGAAAAAGTGGAGCCATAAAGGTCCTGATAAAATGTGATAAAATAGAGCAATCAAGGGACAGGAAAGCATATGATGTAGAAGTGTAACGGGAGAAATATTGTGAGAACAGGACATTGCGAACAGGGTGGGATGCTGGCGTGCTGCCCAAGCAAAGGTTCATTGAAGAGGAGAGAAAGGAAGGAGGAGCAATCAAGGGACAGGAAAGCATATGATGTAGAAGTGTAACGGGAGAAATATTGTGAGAACAGGACATTGCGATCAGGGTGGGATGCTGGCGTGCTGCCCAAGCAAAGGTTCATTGAAGAGGAGAGAAAGGAAGGACCTTGGAGTCACAACACCCAGGGGTTTGGAGACCAGATTGTTGGGTTGATTGTCTGACAAATGTCAAAATATCCTAGGATCATGTCTGAAATAAATGGGAATAATGGCTGACACACATCCCAAAATTGTCAACGAAGGAAAGGAATTAACCCGTGATAGAGTTTGGATGTGTTGTCCCCTCCAAAACTCATGTGGAAATTTGATCCCCAATG